>NW_017728992.1:199810614-199815167 GCF_001723915.1 Gavialis gangeticus
GCATGTCCCCACTAGCAGGAATGCGCACTTCCACAGGGAAAAACAGGAGCAGCACAGGTGTGGCTGATGCTTGTCCCCAGGAAACTCCTGTGCACGCGCACACTGGCACACAGCACATTGCCCTGGGTGGGGTAGGAGAGGCTGAGGACAGCACCTGTGCGGCTCCAGCAGCCTTACCTGGGGTCCTGGGGGCCTCCAGGGGCTGCAGCTGTGGCAATCTGACTGCAGCCTTGGCTCCAGTTTCCAGCCACACACGCTGGTGCCCTGCTCTTTTACGGCATGGGTTTTTTTGACACTGGGATCTCCCAGTGTCAACCCCCAATCCCTGCCTGCAAATTAGCGTGTGCAGTGTTTGGTGTGCAGCAGCGCCACAAACCACACATCCATGCTCATCTGGATGCGCCCATAAGGTTGTTTAAACAAGTATGGAGGCATATTTCCTCCTATTTATCATAGTGATGGGTAGCTCAAGACATTGTTTCTGAATCTTTTCTCCCAGGAGAAAAATGAATGACCCTATCCTCCCTAATCAGAGCAATACAAGCTAACTACCCTAAAACCCCTCTAATACTTCCAGTGCCAACAAGATTGTGCACTTCCACTCCCAAATCCATTCTTTGGAGCATTGCGAGCCAGCCTTAGGGAAAATGGTGCCCTGGCAAACTTGTAGTTTGGCACTCCCCTGGAATTTGACACCCCCATGTCAGCACCACCCTGTCAGGGGGAGAGCGCTGCTGTGAGCGCAGGCTGCTCACATGCGTGTGTGTGTGCGTGCATGTGTGCATGCATGCATGTGTGCATGTGTGTGTGTGTGTGTGTTTAGCACACCCCTGACCACAGCACTCTGGATGGTTGCCCATGTCAACCATTTGTAAGGCCACTGCTGGGACTGTTATATGGGCCATTTTTTCCCTGCCCTTGAACCAACCCCCCATCAGAAGTGTCCTCACCTCCTTTGGGGAAGCCTTAGAAGTCTATGCAGTAGATGTGGCCTAAATAGAGGTCTTAGAAAGTTCAAACTCGGTCATGCTTGATCATGTCTTCTTTCTTGTGAGACAGGTAATTTGAATACTGTGACATGTTTATTCTCTGCGTGTCTTATGGATGAGTGATCTAAAAATAGCTTGCCCTTACCTGTCATGTGTGGACACAAACGACTCCATGGGAATATATGAACTCTTTCCATGGAGTTAGTGAGAGCTACCAGCTGTAAACTAGGCTCTTCTAAGTTGCTTCCCACATGTTTGCATCCTAAGGACTTTAGGTCCCATTGTTCTTGGAGAGATAGATAATATGGAGTAAGACTGTGCAAAACTTCAGTAGCTGATTCGATTCGAAAGAGAATCAGCTTGTTTCGGGGACCAAATCTCCAAATCTGAATCAAACTGGGAGACCAGGTAAAAGCTCTGAATCGATTCAAAGCATGCGAATCAATTTGGAAAAAGGTTCAGAAAAGATTCGCCTGACTCAGCCATAGACTAAACAGGCAGCTGACATAGCTGCCTCCAGCTGGTAAGTCTGTTGGGGTTGAGGGAGGGGGAAGCGGAGGGAAGAGGTGTGGGGGAGGGAGGGATTGGGACTGGGGTTGGGGTTGGGACAAGCTGCCTAGTCGGGGCAGGGGGTGCATTACTTGGGAAGGGGAGCACAGGAGGCAGGGACAGCTCACTCAAGGCAGAAGGTGGCAAGCGGCAGCAGGGCATAGCCCCCACTCCCAGCACTGCCGTGCCCACATCCCGCACCCCCCCACACACACACCGGTGATCATAACATTGATTTCACTCTCCTCCCATTTTGGAGTAAATGAATTTTACCCTGTGATTACAGAGGCAGCTCTTAGCTCAGCACTGGCAGCTTTGGAAAATCCTACCTGAAACCTTTTTTAAAAAAAAAAAAAGCTGTTATGGGAAATTAAAACAGATGCATTCGAACTTTTCTGTGCATAGAGGAAGTCAGTGAGCTGGAGTGTTGCTGGAAGCACCCTTCCAGTGCTGAGCGGTGCCTGCGCCCTCCTGCCCTCTCCTCTCATGACACCCTGCAGCCATGCACCACTCCCCCCACTCAACCATATGCCACGCCCCCCACATCATCGCAAGCCACGCCCCCACAGCAGCAAGCCCGGCCCCGCGTGGCCGGTCCCCACAGCGGGGAGTACAGCCTGGTGCATGCACAGTTGGCCCGGAGCATTACAGACAGACAGATGGAAATGGTAAGGCTTTTATTATATTACAATGTTAACCACAGAGTCATAGGAAAGGGAAGGTTCTTCCGGCGGTCATTTGGTCAAACCTCCTTGTCAAGATAGGATCAATCCTAACGAAACCATTCCAAACAACATCTACATATTATTACTTCTTTATATTATTAAATCAACGAGGTGCCCTAATCATAAACTATGATCCCATTGTACCAGACATGGCATAACTTAAACTAGTATATTTTATTAAAGTATGTGTAATTGCTATATTTGGAAGCTCTGATAGGAAAAGAGCAATAGAAATGTCATGTCCGACTTATTGGGCCATGTACTCTTCCCCCAAGCTAAAGTCTTCAGGCAATAACTACTAAGGGAAGCAACAAGATTCCCTCATTATTATTTATTTTACCACCATTAAGGGTGAGTATTTCTACAGATAACTTTACACGATGGAAGCTGAATGCTGCCGTGGCAATAGCACAGGACCATGGGCATATGTTAACGACAAAGCAGCTGCCACTAGCAGCATTCTCCCAGGTGCAATGTGTTTCTCCCTGGGAGAACAGGTTCAGGAGGAAGGTCCCAACAAACTACCTGGAGTTCACAAACATCCCAGCACCTGTTGTGATCAGTTCTCAAGAGGGAATGGATCATTTTGTTAGCAACAGAGAATAGCAAGCCCCCTCCCCCTGTTTTTAAATGAATTAACACTTGCTTACTTTCCAAAGTTCCTGGTGAAGCTCATCCAGAGAACTTCCTATTTTGTGGAATAGGTGGATGGACAGAAGTGTCAGAAGGACTTTTATGACCTGGACAGGATTTGAGAAGTAGTGTTTAGAGGCCTCCCTCACCTCTGTAAAACTTCTGCCATAGGCCACTTGCTAGGAAAATACTGGCCTTAGTGGGCAAGGGTTCCCAACTGGCATACAAGGTTTCTCCAAAGCTGTGAATTTGCTAGTGCTTCCCAGCCCACAAACAGTGCAGGGGTGAAGGGCCAGGACTTAGTGGATTCCCAGGCTAGTACTTGGAGGACCAATAGATGGTTTTTTCCCCTCACCGACTCCATTCCCCAGCAGCAATGAAGCATCAGAATGCTGCAATGCTACAGATACATAACTGTTTCCTGGACTGGCAAGCCTAACACATCACTGCACTCTCTACTGCCTCTAAGAATACAGAGATTTAGCAAAGGTGAGATTTTGCCTGGATGCTCAGTAAGAGACCAATAAGCCCATCAGCATGCACACAGTTGACATGACCAACCCATCAGCATGCACACAGCACTGCCCCAGCCAGTTTCAAAGTCTCACTTCTGGTTTGAAGGTTGAATCGCATTTATTTAAAATGGATTTGATAAGGACATAACTTGTTTGAAATAATCGGGTGCTAAATGCAAAGCATACATAGGCACAGCACTTCTCAAATCCCAAATGAGGGAAAGAACTAGGAGCACTTTTTTCCCTCCTGTCTTTGAATTCATTGCCCTTGACTTTATTTAAAACTTTTTTTTGTTGCTTTATTATAATGTGTGGATTTGGGCCATAATTTTGGAATTCACGTAGATAAAGTTATCAAGTGTGCCCAGTGTAAGTTGAGCGCATAATAGAGAACTATAAAATGAGCTGGTCTGTGTATATGAGTTATGCTACTATATCAGGTCTTGAAGATACTACCAGCACTGGAATTCTAATATAATAAAAGCCTGACCCCTTCCGTCCGTCTGTCTGTAACGCTCCGGGCCAACTGCGCATGCATGGCGCAGAGCCTTAAGACAGGCAGGCTGAGGTGGAGGTGGAGGCCAAGGAGGCGGGGCCAGACTGCGCTCCCCGCTGCAGGGACCAGTTGTGCAGCGACATGGCTTACAGCCATGGGGGCGGTGTGGCTTGCCATGGCGGGGCATGGCATGCTGCCGCAAGGGAGCAGGCTGGGGGGCGCAGGCAGTACACACCGAATGCAGCACATGGCCGTGGAGCAGGGTGCATCCCCCGTGCACGCTTCCCACATGGCACCCTGCGGCCACACCCCACCCATACCAGGAACACCAAAACATGGGAGGGGCATAGTGTGTGGATGCAGGGTGCCATGTGGGGAGTGGCCATGAGGGGCGCACCCTGCCCTCCAGCCATACGTTGCAGCCAGCAGGTGCTGCCCATGTCCCCCTGCCTGCTCCTTTCAGGGCTGCCTGCAGCTGTGCACCCACCCCATGGCCACGGCGCCTCTGCGGCCCACAGGCAGCAGGCACTCCCTGTGCAAGGGGGCCATGGCCGCAGGGTGCCATGTGAGGAGTGGGCAAGGGGGCACAGGCAGTGCCCACCAGCTGCAGCACATGACTGCGGGGTGGGTGCACCCCCCTGCCCTC
>NW_017728992.1:199816442-199822043 GCF_001723915.1 Gavialis gangeticus
GGGCACGCGGGGCGGTGGGTGGTGGGTCTCCGTCCCCGCCACCCACCTGTCATTCTTGATGGGAGCTTTGCTAGTATATCCTGTTGTTGGAAGTGCTTGGGCCCAGTCAAGGCCACAGGCTGCCTGCTCTCCTCTGTATTATAGCACGGTTTTATTCATCATTGGGTAACAACTGTGAGAGTCTGCAAGACAAAAGGATTTAGCTGTTCTGACAATAGCCCTTACAGGAGAAATACGCTAATGTGCTGACATTTACAAACATGTCTAGGGAAGAGTATAAATGTACCTGGATGAGATGGGTTAGCATTTTACAAAGAAAAAAAATACTTGTCAGGTTCAAAGATAATGCAGCTAAAATACCAATAAGCCCCTCCAGAGGACCAACTTCAGTAATCATATCTAGCCCTTACATAGTGCTTTTCATCTTTCCATGCCATGGAGAATGCTACCGAGCTAAGTACTCTAATCCTCGCTGACTAAAAATTTCCCATTTGCTTTCTCATTAATAAATTAGGTCCACTCTTCCTCTCCTTCGGTTACATTCTCTTGTGCGGGCACCTGTTATGATTTATATTACCATATGCATACACAGATTAAATGTCGATGAGATACATACACACGGTACAGAAATCATGTTGTATTACCATATATAAGCATATAGGGATCAACGTGGTCTAATGTAGGGGTGTCGGACTCATCCTTCTTCCAGCATGACAGTCCCAGTGGCTAGTACAGGACAGAACTGCCTGTGGATCATGGACAGGCCACATGCAGCATAGTCCTGGCCTGGCTGGAACAGGCACCATGTGTGGCATATATCCCAAGCTCTGCACGTGGGGCCAGTCCAGCACGCACCACGTGGGTTGACTATGAGACTCAGGGTCGGCACCACGGGCTGGATAAGGGGGCTCTGTGGGCTAGTCCTGGCCTGTGAGTCATGTCTGTGACATCCCTGGTCTTATGGATATGAAACTGGCCCAGACACTAGAAGATCTGGGTTCTACTTCCAACTCTGCTATTGGCTGGTTGTGTGACCTGGAGCAAATCACTTCACCTCTTGTTCTCCTCCAATTAGAGTAGGGACTGATTTGTGGCTTGCATTTGTATAGTACCAAACACCAGACTCAGCTGCAGTCTAGGTAATACAACAACGCAAATAAGTATCATAACACTTAACTAATGGTCTCAAACTCTTAAACAAACAGGAATTTCTCAGATCCATCCACATTCTCCTCTTCCGTGATTCAGTGAATGACTGAGACTTTTCTATACCCATCGTAGGGTTATCTGTCAGGAAAGTCAAAGGCCTGTTCTCAGGATGGAGTGCCTGAAGTCCCAGGAGCACCTGCCTGGTTTCCCCTTTTGCAGAGGGACACCCTGCACCGGATTCCCTGGGTCTCTGTCTCTTTAAATGGGAAAACCTATTTGCAGAGGCACATCCCCAGTGTTTTCCCACAGGATTGGGCCCTGGTTCCTCCCTGGAGCAGCAGGGACCTGATCCTGCAGGACAAGGGGCAATGTGCATTACACCCAGTGAGGCAACAGCTCCTACCAGGATTGATCCACTTCATTTAGTGATGTCTGTGTATACCCTAAGACGCAATAAATCAGAAAGGAGGCAGAGGAGGACTCCCCGCCTTTCGTATGAACAGCTTTCGAGCAGGGTGGAATGGGACTGTGTTTAGATGCCTAAATCCATTTAAGTGCCTAACAGAGGGAGAAGGATCTGACCCATTGTCTTTGCACAGTTGACAGCACATTGCCAGGGGGGCGCCTCTTTGTGTCTAACCAAGCACTTGAAGAGATTATGCACACATTTTTCATGGAGATCAGTGCAGTTCTTCCTGGGGTTGCTCGTATGCAGCATATTTGTCAGCCTCTGCAACCTATGATCGCTGAAAAAGAAATGTTTCCTATGCAACTCACACATCCTAAACATTCCTGGATAGATGAATATTGTAAATTTTCAAAACGATTGCTTTTCTTCTTCTAAGAGGAAATGAGGCCTTGCACTGAAGTCCCAGTAGATTAGAAATAGGATTTCTGGCTTTGCCATGGATAGAAATGTTTATTCTCACCGGGCATGTCTACACAAGACGTTTAGTGTGAAGCTGACTAATTAGCTGTGCAGAAAAATGTCAACATCTAGATGTGCGGTCTGATTAGGCTGGAGTAAACTAATTAACTCCACAATAGGTTAGTACTGCTACACACAAGTACTATCCTATGGTAAAGTTTTTTACTCCGCTGCAGCGCACGTGTAGACACTGCATGAGGGTACTGCAGTACGGGGGCTGCCTGCCAGCTAGCCCTGCACTAAGGCACCTATGTGCCCCTGCCAGCCCCTCTGCAGAACACTGCACCAGGCAGGAACAGCCCTGGCCTGGCAGGCTAACCCCTGGGGCTCCCTGCCAGCCAAGGCTGCTCCACCCCTGCTGCTCCACCCTGGCTCCCTGCCAGCCGGGGCTGCTCCGCCTGGCTCAACGTGCTGCAGTTCGGGGCACACATGTAAATGGCATGCCCAGGAGCAATAAATTGCAGCACAAACTGCATGGGAGTTTATTCATTCACATGTATTGAACGTGTAGACGTGCCCATCATACTTCAGTTCCTTATGCATACAGTAGGGATGATCGTGCAGTAGGAGGGATGTTAGTGCAAGCTACTTTAGATAAGACAGAAACTAGCTCTGTGCAGAAGACCTGGTTTTTGATATGTTTGTGCCATAAAAAAGGTCCTAATGTTCACTGGGGCCACTAAGTAGCCCATAATCAAAATAACTACAAATCAGGTAGGGATTTCCTAGTGCTGGCCCAGAGTTATGTTACCTAGCTTTTTGAGAGGGGGAAGACTGGAGAGGAAGAGCCAGTTCTCGTGGCTCCCCACAGCACCACATCCAGGGCAGAATGAGTGGGACACCAGCCCCAGATGTCAACTATGAGGGGGTGCCAGGATCCCCTCCACTGGGACTCTTTGCCATGGCCATAGGAGCCGGGAAGGGCAGCACCACACCGAGCACTGTACCTGCGGGGAAGAGGGTAGGTGGCGTGAGCAGCATGGTGCTTCACCCCACCCCACCCCACCTCCATAGCCTTTGCCAGGCAGAGCCCTACACCTGAGATGTGTGCTTAGGGCGTGGCGGATGGGAGCAAGCAGCACTAGGGTTTACTCGGAGGGACCCTGGGACAGGGCTGCTGCCTCTGGAGTGGAGCTGATATTGCTACAGCAACAGCAGCAGAGGCAGCAGTAGCCCAGGAAGCCTTCCCTTCTCCTCACCCACGTCTGTCCATCCATCTCCCCTCCCCTCCTACACCTGCAGTGGTCAGCATACGTCACACCCTCCCCTGGCCTGGGTGCTCAATGAACTCACTGTACCTCTGGTGACTGATGAAAACTGGGAATAACAGATGTAAACTTGGAATAACTTCCTGACCCTCAACAGAGTAACTGTAGCAAGAATCCACCTCTCTGTCATGGACTTCCTTTGATATCAGAAGAAAATCAGCCTTCACCAAAGTTTGCCTGAAGGATGCATCACTGAATAGCCCTTAGTTGCTATGCACCTCAGGCACAGCAGCATCTTTTGCTGGATAAGGAGCACAGACTGGATCTGTTTTTAAATCTACAGCTTGCAGTGTTCAAACAGATATTATGATGTGTCCTTTTGCTCCGGTAATGATTTGCTGCTCTATTTTGTTTCATTAAGCTATTATTTGTAAAGTGGTTTGTGGTGCCTTGCATGGAAGATGCTATATAAGCAATTTCCGGGGTGGAATAACAATTCAGGTATCAACAGGCTAAGATTAATGACCCTATACTAAATATTCAATTCTATTGTTTCTTGCTTAAAGTCCACAGTTTCAAGGGATGGTGACTTAGAAGGGAATGGAAGGATGTAGTATAAATGGTATAAGTATTTTTGCTGGCAGCATACAGCTGAGCAAGCGTAAGAACATGAAAAATAATACCAAACATTATCTACTTGGACACTGCTATTGTATGTCATGTTAAGGGTTCAATAAATAGCAATCCACCAGCTACACAGCAAAGCTAACAACACATCAAGTAATCTATTTGCCAAATTACTGCAATAAAAAATATGGTGAATATGTTCTTCGTCACATAAAATCCCCCTAGTTAATGCATGTACGTTCACTGCAATCTCTCATCAAAGCAGTCGTATGTCACCTCAATTCTAGCCTTAGCCCCAGTTGGTCTTTGCTGGTGCCATTCCTTCTTCACAATTTCAAGGGAGCTTCTTTTTAATGCTTGTTAATAAAAACTGCATTTGTTAATGAAAGACAGGTCCTGCTAGAACATAAACAATAGTAATGCTCACTGCCATAGGCACACAGCACACAAGCTTTTACACCAAGTGCTCTTGTCTCTGCAAGGATATCATGAGTAACAGAAGAAGGTCTGTAAAGTGATACCCATTTTCTTACACAGCAACACCCATCTCACTCTTGTCCCTAGGAGATAGCAGTTTAGAAAAAAAGGATCCTAATATCATTAAACTAAAAACCAAGCTGGCATTAAACGGTTAAAAACCTATCGGTACATTTGGCCAGACAGAGAAAAAGCACCTAGGCATGTAGGCTGTGTTCAGGTACAATGTAGGTGCCCAAGTCCAATGGTGGGACCCCCTGGGAATCTGTAGGAACCTAAATTTTCTGGAAAAAAATATGACTGAGGTTTCTAAGGCTTACCTGTGGCACGTGCTCAGAACATCTGGCACCTTGTCTGAGCTCAAGGTTTCGACACCCAAACCTCACTCACCTAATGGCCCCTGGCCTCAGATCTCAGAAGGGCATCATTTGGTGGGTACCCATATAAAATGTCTGCTGCCAGATGTATTTCTGTTTTTTTTAACCAATAAATGTCTAGGGGAAATGCATAAACAGTCCTGGCCTGGACACCAGAACTCCACCCATCCCTTCTGCCCCACCAAGCTCCTTTCTCTGGCCCCGTGACTCCTGCAGGCTCGGCTGCCCGCAGTGGCCCACCCCCAACAAATATTTTATAGCCTGGTGATTAGGGCACTCAGAGAGGTGAAGTCTGTGGGTTTGAATCCCCTGAGTCTGAGGAGGGCCTATGATGTACCTGCTCATTTCCTGGGTTCATGCACATGCCTTAGACAAAAAGAGCAGGCATGGAAGGATGGTGTAAGGCTCCAGGTAAGCATTTCAGGCTGCAAATCCATTTCATACCAGTGCCTACCTGCCATCACTTCTGGAAGTCTCTTCTGCACTATTTATTACCCTGCTTAGTGCGTTGAGTGCCATAAATCCCAGTCCTAAGCACTTAATTCCTCCTATTTGATGTCATGCAAAATTAGGTGCCTGGTTCTGCTTTGCAGATTCTATGCCCAGAGCCCGCTACTGAACTTTTAGGTGTGTGAATGCCCAGCGCCCTTCCTGGATCTGGCCCTTTACCACCTCAAGTTCCCAGTGGTTGTAGAAGTAGAAGATTAGGTAACAATGGCCAAAAATGTGCACAAAGAGCCATACCCTAGTCTGCCTATGAGGTACCTAAATGTGATCCTATTCCATCCTATGAGTCTCTGGAAAACTGCTAATACAGAAGCCGATCTTCCTCCTT
>NW_017728992.1:199827043-199839037 GCF_001723915.1 Gavialis gangeticus
TGTCATACAAAATTAGGTGCCTGGTTCTGCTTTGCAGATTCTATGCCCAGAGCCCGCTACTGAACTTTTAGGTGTGTGAATGCCCAGCGCCCTTCCTGGATCTGGCCCTTTACCACCTCAAGTTCCCAGTGGTTGTAGAAGTAGAAGATTAGGTAACAATGGCCAAAAATGTGCACAAAGAGCCATACCCTAGTCTGCCTATGAGGTACCTAAATGTGATCCTATTCCATCCTATGAGTCTCTGGAAAACTGCTAATACAGAAGCCGATCTTCCTCCTTACTGTTTTTTTTGTGACTTAGCTTGAAGGTTAAGATAGCGCCGTGTTCACAAAATGGATGCGTTCATGGATTTTCATAGAATGACACTTAGGTGCCTGAGGTCCCCTCGACACATTACAGTTATGCCACAGTTAACAGGTTAATGGTGGCATAAATGGCAAGGGTGCTACACATACACCCAATTTAAAGTGCCATAAAACAGCAGACAAACCATTAAAATGGTTCACCTATTACGTAGAAAATTTTATGGCTCATTTGTATGGTGCCTTCAATTTAATGTGTAGTCGGGGTTGACAATCAGTTGACAAACGATCCTAGGACTGGCCGTGCACCAGGCCCTGACGTGGTCCCAGTCCCGGGACCAATAATCAGCTGATTGTTGGCCCCAGCCCAAGGCTGGGGGGAGATATGACTGACCCCAGCAGCAGAGATACCCAAAGCTAACTCACTCTCCAGAACAATAGTACTTTGCACTATTTGCCCAGGTTTACATTTTCCCCCTTGGCTGAATGGCAGTATCTTCAGTAGCACAGGAGCCATTAATATGACACGGGAGAATTAATTCTGTACGGCCCACCCACTGCTCACCAGAGGCGTTTTTTTGAACAAATACATCTTCAGCTTGGGTATCACTGAGGTACAAATGATGTTGCTGAGAACTAATGAAGTCACCGCCAGCAGTCACGGGCCTCTTGACCAAAGCATAGCCTGGTTATTAACAGCATTGGAAAATTATTCCCCTGCAGTTACCACTTATTCATTTTAATGTGTATTTAATGCAAGTTATACATTTTAATTGTGTTCTCCTCTCCCTAGCACACTTGCCTCCCATTGACAGAGAGAACAGAACAAGGTCCGTCCCCTACCCCTCCAATGCCTTCACTTATTAGCAAGTGTTATAAGAATTGTTCTGGTCGGGGAAGGTTTTGGGTGCTTCGCAGCTCTACGGCTCTGACTCATCCCCTACTGAAGCAGAAAGGCAGGTTTATTTTCACAGTGCTAATATGAAAAAGCATGTGGAAAATGTAAAGTTTCAAAGAGATGCCTCATTGCAAAGTCACCACTAATTAGTTGGGATATGGGTGTCATTTGGGTCCCCATAAACTATAGGTCATGCCAATATTTGAATCCGCTGAAGATTTTAAAACAGCAAGAACAGTTACAGGAGGAAATAATTAGCATTTCTCCTTTCAGGGGGAAACTATGATTAACTACGAACAAACTCCCTTTAACATTTTCCACTTGCGTTAGAACTACAGAGTTCCTCGCTGTTATAAAAGCTCTGTGGCTAACGATACCTGGAGGGGAGTGGCAGAGGGCTGCTGGGAGCGTTACTGGCCACTGTAGAGTCCTGAACTATTTGATCCAGAACAGTTGCTGTCACTGTTAACTCTGCGCTGTAGCAATGCCTGTCCTCAGCCTAGAACAGGTGCCTGTTGTGCTAGGTGCTTGATACATGCATAAGATAAAATCCCTGACCCAGGTGGACAAAAAGTGAAAAGGAACACAGAAAGCAAGTTGATGCATCCAAAGTTACCCAGCAAACCAGATCCACAGCCTTTCAACTCCTGCTCCAGAGCCCAATTCATTACATGGCACTATTGCCTGGCTGAAAAAAACTGAGCAGGAATGTTACTCTTCGCAGTTGCTTTTAGAAGGATGGAGATTTTATTCCAGTTTGTGCTCTAAACACAGGCATCACTGCAGCTTCAGTGGATGTACTCGAGAAAGCTAACTAGCTAGTTCAGGGACTAAGAACAGTGCAGTGACAGCAGGATGTACTGCAAAACCTGCTTGGGACCCTGAATATATATCAGGGTGGCTAAACCTATGCTGCTGTGGCAATAATGTTAGAAGGACCCTATGTGTGATGTTTCTTTGAGCACGATACTAGTGCACCGTAGCCAGAATTGCAACCTCCTATTTATTTGCAGAGGGAAAACCCTCCATAGGTTTGCTGTTTGGCTGTTTCCCTCTTCAGCCTAAGGATTTTTTACTCATTTTAAATCCACATCCGTTCTTGATTCCAACTTTCCCCAGTGTTCAGGGCCACCAGTTGCTAGAGTGCACCGCATGAAGCCTTGCCTGCATCTCCTACATTATTCCTTTGCATAGGAAAGGAAAATTTGGGAAGTTTGGGTCCAGACCTGAACCTCACAAAATGTCTCCATCGCAGCTGTAGGTTAAACCAGACCTCCAGAGCGAAACACGCCTTAGCTGGTCTATGTTTAAGTATGAGTGTAAGAGGTTAGGGGCCTGAAGGCCATTGTGATGCCTCCTAACAGGTCCCGTCATTCCTGCTAGGCTGTCTCTGCCCTGCCTCTCAAGGTCTCACCTTGCTTCTCACTTGCCATGTCTGGATGGAAACTTCATGAAAAGGAGGATGCCCTCCGATACCAGGAAGCCTAAAGTGCTGTCTCTTCTTGAATGGCCAACTCTCTTGACCTTGCTTGACTTGAGAGCTTAGTGCAAGCCTCTGTCTGCTCCTGCACCACACTCAATGCCTCGCAGTGTTTTGAGTCCACAATCAGGTCCCTAAGTCTCTAGGCAACCTCAGGTCTTCATTCCCTTGTTGGGGCTTCAGCCTTCATAGCTTCCACCTCTCTACTCTGGCTGGTCCCTTAGCCAAGGCCCACTGTTCTAGATTTGGCTTCTGGGCTCCAGGCCAAGCTCTGCCCCTATTTGGGCTCCAGACTCTGGCCCCAAATACTGTCTTGCTCTGGGCTCTGCCTTAAGCCTGCCCCCAGCAGGGCCAAAGGAGATGACGTGCCCTTAGGGCACTAATGGGACCTCCAAATCACCCCGTAGTCCCAAACCTAAGCCACTGGTGCAAAGTAACCAAAGGATAAGCCCCTGAGCTATAACACAAATGAGCTCAACTGTGTTCAAACCTGAGCCTAGCACATAGGCTGTATTCCCCTGTAAGCCAGCAGCACCTTGCCATCTGTTCCCCAGGCAGCTCTGCTGTCAGCCAGGCTCTCCCCTGCAGCTTCTAGATCAGGAGCTCTTCCCTCTGCAGCTCCTGGCCAGTCTGCCACCTCTGACTCAGGCCCTGGCTTATATTCCCCTAAAGCCCCACCCCTTTCTGTCAGCTGACTGGATTGCAGGGCTTTTCCTTACCCCGGCTCTGCTGGCTGCCTGTGCCACAACCAACCTGCCCTTTAAAAGGCCACACCACTTTCAGTAACAGGGCAAGGGTTCCCTTTGACAACGAGAAACAGGGGACATGAGACACTGAAGCAACTGAAGTGGGCTCAGATTAATGTCAAACCAAGCCAGAATGAAAGGTTTCCAGTCAGCAAATGAGATACTTAGAATTGTTCATGTCATGACAAACATTGACATTTCAACTTCTTTGGCCCTATTTTGGAATGAAAGCAAATGCAAAAAAAAAAAAAAATTTTTCAGTCCTTCATAGGACAGAAATGGGATTGTTGAACATGTTAAGAAGTTAAGATTCTTAACCTGTCACATGACTCCAGAAGCTGGGCCTTTAAGAAAAAACATGGAATATTATGAAACTCAAAGCAGAATTGCAGATGTTTCTAAAAACCAGTTTGATTCAGCTATAGTGAGTTTTTCTTACTACTCTTAAATGAGTGGACCTCTTTTGTTACCACTGTCTCTAATAATTGTTGTAGCTCTTAAATCTCTAAGCCACCCTAGCCCTCCAGTCCTCATAAATCTGCTGTGAACAAACCATATGGTACACTTTGTTGGTTTGTTATGCAACTTTTGCTTCTAAATATTCTAAAGATGCACATAAACTCTGGGAAAGTCCTCTGTCCTGCCCTGTCACTCAGAGCACAGTTTGCTGTCAAGTGTTTGAGGGCTTGTCTATACTTGAAAAGCCACTGAATTAGTTATTTTGGAAGGATTATTATTCTGGGATAACTGTTTGGGTAAGTCTTCAAGTAGACATTGTCAGGGGTAGGTGCTGTATGGCCTAGGCCCTCTCTGGCCTGACATCTTACCAGTGAATGATGTCAGGATGGGAGAAAGATCGACAATATCCCAGCTGCTCTCCTGTGTTGGGTTTCTCGCCTGCCAGGCCTTAGGTCTTCCTTCAAGTTGGGAGCTGGTTCTGCTGGCAGATAGGTCCAGGCCTGTTGGAGGAGTTTCTTAATGAGGCTCTACCTCCCTTTAAACACCACCCTTACCACGTCCTAGATGTTATCCTGAATTCTTCTCTTGGGTATAACCCCTTGTGACACATGAAGCAGTCCTCCCTAGGGTACCAAAATTTTGGTCAGGCCCTTTCTGTTGGACTCCAGTGAAGCCATTCAGTGGAGCTATCCTGATTTTGGTCTGCTGTTCAACTGGAATTCAATCCCTAACTGTCAACTGGCTGACAGTTTGCCAACATAAATAAATTTAAATCAATTCAGTAATTCCTCAACCCTCTCAAAAGGTGCATCCATTGCAGTTCCTTCCTCCCTTCAGAGTTGATCCCCATCAATTCATTCTTAGTAGTCCTGAATCAAACATGATAACTTTGCATTTTCTTTGGGGTTAAACCTCGCTTCTCTAGCAAATCCTTCTTTAGAAGTCCCAAAACAAACACAGTTGATTAAAGCAAAGCCGTCCTGCCAGAGGGCTCTATTGCCCCATTCCCTGATGGCTCGGATTCCTGCCCACACACCCATCTCCACAGGCACCTACTTCAATTCAAGGCCTTCAACTTTTCCAGGCACACTGTCCCCACCACTCTTTCGTTGGTCCTTGAGATAATTGATGGTCTTCCAACCACTTGTGCCTGTTGCCGTCTACCCCTTCATTAGACTGGCACAGGCAGGAGAGTCCTCCGGCACCTCTTCTCCTTGCATGCTGCTCTCTCTCCTTGGCTGCCCCTCTCCAGGGCCAGAAATACTGCTCCAGACTTTCTGGCCACCAGTCTGGATGGAGCACATATGGTGAAAGTGCGGCAAGATGTTCCAAGGCTCCAGCTGTACTCCCTTTCCCACCTGAGGTAAGTGGGGGGTGATTATCATCTCCAGGACCTCCTCTGTACTCGGAGCCTTTCCTTTCACAGACATATTCAAAGTACTTCAGGGACCTTAGCAGTGAACAGTCAATCACAGGGATCACACTGCCTGTGCAGACAATAGCCCTTGCCATTTCACCCAGTAGCAGCACAAGCCAGGATGGACATCAGAAGCCTTTCATGGAATAAAAGAACATCGGCCAGAGCCTTATGCCCTTGGTTGGGGTTTTCATGTTCCTTGGTAAGCTTAACAGTCACGACAGCCTTGTTAAATGAGATCTCCCTTTAAAAGCCAGTAAGGCAGCATGTCAACCAGGACTGCACTGCCACGTGAACAGTCGTAGCGAAAGATTTACTTCCAGGATCTCTGGGACCTTCTAAGTGGCCATGCAGAACTGAGAACCTAGCAACATCTGGTCTGCCCCTATCTGGGCTCCAGGCTGTGGCCCCAAACTGTGAAACACTCTGTGAAACACCATAAATATCAGAGGAGTCACCAGTTACTGCCAAGCTGGAGACACCTGACAATCAGTGGGCACCCTGTTACTGCTATTGCTCCCATCCAGCCAGCATTTTCATAAGCCTGCTGCATGAGCATCACTTGTCCCCTTATTAGGTATCCAGGTGTAGTCCTGAGGCAGCAACGTGGCAGGGGAATTGTGGACCTCAGTTTGTGAGAGGAGCAAAAGGGAAAAGGAAGATTTGAGGCTGGAGGGTGAAAGCTGTTGGCAACTGGTCTCCAGGAAAGCAGCACCTGCCGGAGCAGAACAGAATTATGCTGTAGCTCCAATGACTGCACTGGAAGAGCAAAAGCTGGTGGAGGAAACCACCTAAGGATATCACCGAGGAGGAGGCCGCCTGCAGTAGGAAATCTGGTGCCTCCCACTTGAGTACAAATCTAATGGTCAGAAGAGTTTGCAGCCCTCCTTTGGAGGCTGCCACAGAACTGGAAAGAGCATGAACTTTCTGTCAGGCAGGCTCGATAAGCCACGTGCACCCTGTATGGAAAAGGATCCCATCATTGAAGGGGGGGCAGAAGATTAATAAGGGGGATGAGCCAGGCAGTGGGGTCTCATGGATAGTCCTGTGCATGAGACCATGGGGAAGACTAAGGGCAAGGACTGCACACATGCTTATGCTGATCACGTGGTACAGCTGACTCCATAGGGGCTTGGCAACCCTTATGCCAGCCCAAGGACAGGAATAAGAGTCATCTTATTCCCACCCTGTGCCCTGCCTGTGGTTCATTTCCTCCCTTCCCCAGGTCTCAATATAAACTCCTTGGCACCAAGACCACTAATCTGTTTTCACCATCAGCCCATAGTGGAAGAGTCCAGTCATCTTGCACTGAAGCTGAAGCACAAAATCCAACATAGGGACTTGCCAGGTAGGCCAATAAAATAATTAAAGACTGACATGGAAAAAGGTACCACAAGCAGCAGCAGCCGCCTCTCCCAGGGGTCAGAGCTGATCCTTGAAAGAGAAACCCTATAACAGCAGCTCCATTGAGCATTTAACCTTATTCAGTGATGGAGAGGGAACGAGAGGAAATCATTTTGCAGAGATCCATTGTCAGAAGACAAGAGAGAGCAAAACACGCCCTTGCTTGACCATCACAAGTCAGCAGTTACCCAGGCTGCAACAAAGCCCGGCAGCCTGGGGGAGTGTGGCAGACCATCCCAACCAAAAAGCCAGCAGCCTTGTCTGCTCCTCCACTGCAGATCGGTTGTTTCCCTGCGGGAGAACACCAGGGTGAGGCTGGCATCTCAGCCAACATGGACTATCCAAATAAAGTCACTTGAATTTGCTAGCGACAGACGCTAGGGGGAGGAGTGCTGTTACAGATAGGCACCAAGGAGCAGCAGAAGGCTGTGTCATAAGTCTTACAGGAAAAGCAGGAGGTGGCAGAAAGTGCCCTCGGCTTGCTATTATTGATGCCACCGGCTTTGAGTTTTGTTTAAAAGCTTTCTGTTTTCGGATCCCATTACAGCTCTGTAAAGGCCATTAGTTAATTAAGTTATGCCACTGGAGTCTGATAGCTTGAATATGTCACTACTTACTGCCAGCTCATTCTCAATCCCTTCTCACCCCTCCTCTCGCTCAACTCCCACTGCTGGCAAATTTGGGAAAGAAAAGGGGAAACACAGAGCTCTAAGAAGATGACTTCTTGGCGGAGTCAGAGCCAAACCTGGCTCCATGTGCCAAGTGCATCAAATCACTATTTTCAAATGGCTAGAGCTCTGGCAGCATTCAGATGTGCAACGATTCATCGAAAAAGCACAGCATTTTTTCACGTTCACTGGCCTGTTATCTCTTCCAAGAGCCTCAACTCATCCCCCACCTCCCCCAGGGGCACATGGTACACTGCCACAAAAGAAGAGTATGTCCACAGGACAGGACAGATGTCAGCAGGACAGGCCAAATATTACCGGCCATCACATCGTGACCCAGATCTCTCTCAAAGTAACATGAAAGGGAAGCAAATTAAGGAATAGGCCCAGACAAGGGAAAGAGCTACGCTGTGTCAAGTTTTGCCCCTACTTGCATGCTGAAAAGAGTGGCTCCTTCTGGGAAATCTCATCCTTACCATATCCTACTCTAGGAGGCAGGGAAGTATCTTTATCTACATTTTACAGTTGAAGAACTGAGGCATCAAGAGAAGGACATCCCTATTAATGTTGTCCTGGACTGAGGTATGCAAGCTAGCTCATGAGCTGTAAGCCTTGGCACTGCATTAGTAGCTGGACTAATTAGCCCGGCTGAGAAACAGTCAGCTGGCCCAAGCAGAGACCCACCTTAATGTTTCCAGTGTCCAGCCCAACTCATTCAAACTCTGCTTCAACATCTCTGCACAATGCTCCACCGTGCCCCATGGCCCACCCGTGGTCACCCAGGGAATTTGTGGCAGTGCTACAAATGACACCCTAATCTCCTGAAGTCTAATTGACTGGTTTTACCACAAGTTCATTTTCCTGTCGTGCAGCTTTTCTGCAGGGCCCTGCTGCTATGAGGTGCTGTGCACCCTCACCTTCCTCTGAACCTCACAAAACTGAGGGCACGGGGCAGCTCAGAGCAAGAGCCTCTGCAGCTTCCAGCGCTGGGCCTCTAGTTCAATGGCTTTAATCTACCCTGGGGTGAAAATCACATGGGCCCAAGAGATGCTGAGTGTCAGTCACTCCCATGGACTCCCAAGGACTCCTAGTTTCCCTCTCTCTACCTGGAGCAATGTATAATTTGGCTATGCTCCAAATCACCTTGTCCAACAGAGTCAATACTGGGTAAGAGTGTAATGAGAACCTTATACGGCTCTATGGTTTAAAGCCATGCTCTGGTCTGTTTTACCCTGTTCCTTAAGTGTACCTGGTATTAGACCACCGGAGACATGAAGAACACATAAGAAAGGTGCTTTCATCAGCTCTTGAGACAGACTCAGTTCCCCCTGCAGCCTGAAAATGAGACCAATTAACCATACGCATGAAAATCTGAGCACAGTAGCCTTTGGATACTCGTTGTTAAAGAAACCCTTGATAATAATTCTTCGGTGCACCACAACATGTCACCAGTCCAAATCAAGCACATCTTGCTTCTCATATAGTCTCTGACCCACTAGAGATAGAACAGCAGTAAAGTACCACCACTGTGAGCCAACATGGGTATAGCAACATGTGCGATTAATGTGCATGAATATGCACATTATTCATGTGCTCTGGAGCGGCCAGCTAGGGCATGAGGGTGCTTCAGCATGGGAGCTGCCTGCTGGCTAGCCCCACAGTGAAGTACCCTGTGCCCCAGCCAGCTGGGTAGTGTCTACATGGGCGCTGCTGTGCACAAAAAAACCCTCTACAGCCAGTTAGGATTTGCATTTAAAAGTCCTCACCAGCTGCAGAGTTGATTAGTTTTGTGTGCCCTAATAGGGGTTCACATGTAGATGCCAAGAAATTTACTGTGCAGTTAATTAGGCAACTGCACAGTAAATGTCTCGTGTAGACGTGCCCATTGAGCAGCAAACAACAGCCGATTTGCTGGCAACCCAGAAGATAGGGATTTCCAACAGTTAAGCAGTCCCAACAGCTCCAACATTTATCTGGTTAAGAACAATGACCAGATACTTGCTTGTCTTTGGAGAGAGGTGAATGAATTCTATGCAGATTATGAACCTGATGGAAACGTATCCTGACCTCTCTTTTTCCATAGCGCCAAGTTCAAAGCTGGCGTAAGCAAAATTTGATTTACAGCCTCAGAGGTCAAGCCGTGGCCAAGAAGGTCCCTCAAGTTCTTAATCATCCTCATCTCTGCCAGGAGCTTCATTTTAAAAGCCATATATTTCTCCACCAGGCTGAAGTACAGGGCGTTACGTCATATGAAGCGCACACACTTTGTCATCCTTTTTCGCCATCATCTTCAGTCCATCGCTCTGCTGGGATCAGCGCTGCTTTTGCAAGATGAGTTACTTAAGAGCAGAGATTGAGATTTTGCAAGAATTTCCATAACGTGTGATCAAGGTGGAGAGCAAAGTCTTATAAATATTCACCTTGCTCTCTATAGGCAGAGATTTTACAAGGCTGGAATACAACTGATAAAACCAGAAAGCTTGAGGCTAAAGTGTTTTTTTTTTCTTCCTTCCTAGCAGGGAGCTGTTTTTCTCGTCAATCGAGGAGAAATGGTACAGTTGCTTAACATAACCAGATGATCAGGGCTGCACTTTAGCCAGTGGTGAAAGAGAACGCAGAGGCTACCAAACAAGGGAAAGAAGCAAACTGCTTGTGACAAGTGATAGCATGTTGTACTCAGACTGCTTCTTATCCAAATGTACAACTGTTTAGGAGTCTGCCCTTTTTATTTTTATTTTTTTTAAGGATATATTTTTAGCCCTGCTGAGTATCTTTTCTCCTTTGTTAGCATCTCTATTGCAAGCTGCCGACAGCTACAGCACAGAACAATCCTGTACTTTGCATGCATCGGCTGCTATTTGGGACTTCTGTCACCAAAACCCATTGAAGGGAAAATGCTCGACTTCATAAATGACCTGCTCGGCACCTTATGGAATTTAATAGCTCAGCAGCGGCAGGGCTGTGTTCCTCAATATTAGAGAAATATTGTGTGTGGGTCAGAAAGGGGAGGGAAGAACAGGGGGCTACGGTGTAATTTGTTTTTCTCTGAGCAAAGAAGTTTTCACCATCAGACTATAAGGAATGTGTCAAGGAAACTGAATTTTATTTCTATACATATATACATACATATACATACATACATACACACACATACACACCAAGAAGAGGGATGTGAATTTAACCATGAACCTAGAGGAAGGAGGAAGGGGCCAGCTAATGCAGGTAATAGGGATTCTGAACAAAGCTGGGTAAAATCTCAGTGAATTTTGAAGTGCATGCTGCTGGAGTGGAGGTTTTCACCTTGAAAACTCAGCGGAAAACTCATCAGAACTTATTCACCGTTCTGAACTCTGGATGCCCAGTGTGTGTCAAGTGTCTCAAGTGGTCACCATGCTGGTCTTCTAGCACCCTATGCTAGATTTGCCCTGGCACGAACAACAGCATGTAATGCAAGGCAGTGATAAATCGGGACCATTTTGAGAGTCTTTCAAGAAGCTATACACTGGCCACTCACAGCTCTGACTAAAGCATCGGCGTAGGCATGGAGAACATCAGAACTTGGAGGGACTTGCTCATCTTGACCATGGGAAGAGGAGGCAGAGCCAACACTTAGCTGTGTCTGGAAGAAACAGGGATCATAAACTGCCCTCAAGCTCTGCCAAGAATCAGTGGCCCGATGAAGAAGGGCTGCCTGTGCCCCAGAAGCGGCAAACCAAGGGACCGCTTGAGGAGAATTCAGCTTTGAATGGGTGTGGATGAAATGCTTGGTCCAAAGTAAAAGTCCACATGTCAATGGAAAGTGTGCTGAATCCCTAAGCAAAGTCAAATTTCAGCTCTTGATCAGTAAGACTGGAGTCCAGTCTTTCATGCCACCAAGTACTTGAGGATTCCCCAGGGTTGAGGTCACAGAGATCAGGCCGTAAGATCCTAAGATCCTGTGCTGTTGCCGTGAAGTCGGTAGCTGCAATCACATGGCTGTGCAAGCTCCAGACATCAATGTAACAGCAGCTGGTCGGAGCTTCATGGTTTTTCAGAGGAACTCAATAAATTGGGAGAATATCATATAATCACAGAAAATTAAGGTTGGAAGGGACCTCGGGAGGTCATCTAGTCCAAAACCTAGCTCAAAGAAGGAGCTTGCCCAACTAGACTATCCCAGCCAAGGCTTGTCTAGCTGGGTCTTAAAAACTTCCAAGGATGGAGATTGCACCACCTCTCTGGGCAACCTGTTCCCGTGTTTTATTACCCTCCTCATAAGAATGTTTTTCCTAATATCCAGCCGAAACTTCCCTTGCTGCAGCTTGAGCCCATTGCTCCTTGCTCTGTCGCCTGCCCCCACTGAGAACAGCTCAGCTCCATCCTCTTTGCAACCCGCTGCAGGGACTTGCACACTGCTATTAAATCCCTCCTCAGTCTTCTCTTCTCCAAACTAAATAAGCCCAGTTCCCTCAGCCTCTCCTCACATGCAAGTGCCCCTAATCATTTATGTTGCCGTCTGCTTGCCTCCCTCCAATTTGTCTCCACAAAATCTCCTAAAGGAGTGCTTACAGTGCTCTGCCCATATGGCTCAACCTACTGCCTGCGCACGAGAGGGGAAAACTGAGGTAGAGAGAGGTTAAG
>NW_017728992.1:199844037-199853483 GCF_001723915.1 Gavialis gangeticus
ACATGCAAGTGCCCCTAATCATTTATGTTGCCGTCTGCTTGCCTCCCTCCAATTTGTCTCCACAAAATCTCCTAAAGGAGTGCTTACAGTGCTCTGCCCATATGGCTCAACCTACTGCCTGCGCACGAGAGGGGAAAACTGAGGTAGAGAGAGGTTAAGGACAATAGCCTTAAAGTTGAGTGCTTAAAAGAAGGCACCTTACTGCACACCACTAAATAAGATGCCTGATTTGGAAAGATATGCTGCATACCCGTAAACATTTATGGATTCCATTAGACAAAAATGCCTATATTTATGTATTCAGGACCCATAGTAGAGACGATATCTTTTATTAGGCCAACAAGATGTTTTCAAAACAATATTTAGGCATCACATTTAAAGATGTTAGGTATTCATGTACTGAACCAGTGGTACAGCCAGAGCTGAAACACAGGAGTCCTGATTCCCAGCCATTTTCAGTGCCCTCACCACACTGCTATACCGGTAAAGTCTAGGGAGCTGTCAGACCGATGCTTTGGACCATGTAACTTACCCATAGATCTTGATTCCATGTTTTCTCCTAGCGGCAATTTCTCTGAGTGCACTCAAACCCCCAAGGACAAGGATTTACAATAGAAATGGCAACAGAGAAGGGTTAGCCACGAGGCAGGTGCTGCTCCATCAATACACTTGGCTGACAGCGTTTCAACATAAAACAAGTTCAGGAGGCGGCAGGCGGAGAAGCGAAGCCGTGGAGACTGAGCTTGCCAGAATCTCCTACTAGAAGGAAAAATGTCTATCCCCAGCAATGGCTAAAGGCTGCGTGCTGATCACAGCAGGGCAGGCATGGTCAGGACACCCTGAACATCCAACCTGACTTTTTCTATTCCTATTCATCATTCCCACATATAGAGGTACAGGTATTATGGGCCTCATTCTGCACTCAGTGACAGTGGTTTTAAACTTAGATAACTGTTATATTTAAGGGAAATGATTGCTGGGTCAATTCAATAGAAGCAACTAGAATGAGTTGCAGCACATCCGTGTATCTAAGATATTTAAGAGAAGTGATACTAATAAGAGGAAGAGTGGTCTCGTGTTTTAGGTACCACATTGGGGATGAGGAGACTTGGGCTGAGTTCCTGGTTTTGCCAGAGATGCCTTTTGGGAATCTGGGCGAGACAGCCAGGCTATGATGTATTGCTTCTGCAGTGCTCCCGAGCTTGGCTCCACTCAGCCACTCTCCCAAGCCAGAAATGAAGTGAGAGCCACCCCTCCTGCATGCCAGAGACAGCTTGAGAGCCATAACGTGGGCTTCCCTTATGGCAATTTCACTGCCTCGCATCCAAGTTTGGTGTGTGCAGAGTGGGTGGGCAGGGCTGGGCTGCTCAGCAGTGCTCCTAATAATGGGGAAGAAGCAGTCCTTTTGTGCCCTATGTGTGGTATCTAATCTATCTCCCTACCCCGCAGCAGTGCCGGAAGGCTAAGTTCAATTTCCTGGTGGAAAGGGCAGCAGACAGAGACTGAACAGACCCAAGCTGTATCCCCAAGCTTTGCCTCTGACCTGCTCTGTGACCCTGAACAACCCCCACGCTCTCCCTGTTTCCGTTTCTCCCCCGACTGAGTCTATTTAAACCATAATCCTCCAGGGCAGGTCCTCCTTCTCACCAATTTAGTTCACAGCCTGGCCCACTGGGGTCTTGATTTTAGTTAGGGCTTCTAAGTGTGGATGCAATACATAATAATGAACTGTCATAATCACTGTAAAGCTCTCAGATATGACAGCGATGGAGCCTATGCAAACACCTAGACAGCGAGCCTGTTAGACCTCCCATCACATGTGATATGAGCTGTCTTTTCCCAGAAGCCTGAGCAGGATCGGAAAGTGCTCCCTAGCGGACCCGAGTCCTGAGCGCTCACTAAACATAATACCCTGCCTCCACAGGCCCCATTTACATTGCCTGTAACATCCCAAATCCCTGCGTGGATTCTCAGTTAATCCAAAAGGGGACTGCAAACTCCAGATCTGAACGGATGGACTGTGAAATCCATATCACGTTGTCACCGACAGCAAACTCTCCCTGCTCAGCACGGAGCTATAAATAGGCGTTTATTATTAGCACTCAGACAAAGGAAGCTGGGAAGATGTTTCAGAGCGAGACTACTCCCGGCTTACTGATTTCTTGTTTTCACCTTGCTGGAGGAGTGAGGATGGGGTGGAGATAATTTCTTTCTTCCCTTCCTTTGCCCAAGATAATCTCTTTTTCAGTTAACACTAGCTCTGCAGCCAATAGGCACAGAATACATTTCCCACTGCAATGGAAAACATTGCATTCACCTCCTAGGTTAGCTCATCAACTGCATTTCACAGTCCTCATGACAAACTCCTGAAAAATCCTGTCCATAGGTTCACTATTTTCTCTCCCTCCCCTCCCCCCAACTCTCCAAGTGTCTCTTTTATTCTGGGACAAAATAAACAGAAAATGAGCTTTGTTTCCACCATTTATTGGCGCAGACAGAAGAGCAACTTCCCAGTGTAATTCATGGAGCTTTAAAGAAAGCACCATGAGTTAGACTGACCCTCCTGACCCAACCGACATTAGCTGTTGGCTTGGAAGGGGGGGGTCTAGCTCCAGTTTGGAGCTGATCCAGTGAAAGAGGCTGCCTGTCTGCAGCCTCTTCCTCTAACCCTGCCCCCGACCCCTCCTGTCCCCAGTGCTGTCTCAGGATGGGAAGGGGAAAATGAAGGGGAGGGAGGTCCCTTCTGGGGCTTATCCAGCTGTGCTGGTGTGGGAGGATGGATGGATTGGATTGGAGCCCATCACCTGGAGTAATCCATCCACCCCCCCCCCCCCGCACAGCTGGGCAAACCCCAAAATGGACCTCTCTTCCCCTGCCTTCTCTCTCTCCCATCCTAAAACAGCACTGGGGCTGGGTTGCTTCATCCCAGCCACTGAAGCACGCAGAAGTTAATGAAGACACTCTGCTTTGAAGCACCTTCATTTGAACCCTCATATAATGAGGGTTAATTTGTCACAAAACCAGAGCACTCTGCAGCCATGTTCTTCTGTTTGGGCATGGCTGTGGAGTGCTTTCCAGGGGTTGATCGAAATGTTATTTCTGTCTACGCTTTCAGTGTTTCAAGGCCACCAATTCATGAACCAGCTTGGTAGACCCAAGGAAATCAGGGACCAGTTCTTCCCCAAGTATTTCCATAAATCCCTTGTTCAAGCCAGTATGAACACTGACCTCAGTGGCTGACTAGAAAGAGTGGCTCTGAAGCTGTCTCTGTAGAAAGGTGTGACCTGACCACCAAAATTAAATAATGGCCTCCTCCCTCAAGTGCAGAAGGGAATGACTGGAAAAAGGCAAGGGTCAATGCAATGAGGGAAGGAGTGGGGGAAAGTGACTGTGAAGGGTTAGCACTGGGAAGAGCCCTGAAGGATGGTGTGCATTAACCACAAAGCAGCTGCTACATAACCTACAGGACTTAACTACTTTAGGAACTGAAAGGAGAGGGGACATTAAGTATCCCTGTCCACTCAGACCATGGACCTGATTTCTGGCTTTCTACAGCCTGTCTGTACTGTTCTGCTGACATGGAAGGGCCAGAAGTCCAGCAGACCAGCTAGACAAAGTATGCTGTCCCCGGAGTCTGGTAGCCTCAAAACTGCCATACTGCAGCCACCTTTGCACCCATTTCCATTGGTCTTACATCAAGCACAGCCTGATTTATTTTATGAGAATTTAGTCATTGCTCCGAAGCTGGCAGAAAAAGGGACCAGTGTTTGAGTGGGCACCTGTCTCTTAAGCAAATCTGTGAAAGAGATGGAAATAAAATTCACCCTGTCTAGGTTCTCCATTCCCGTTTCTAACCAGGAGACACTAGGACTTGGGGACTAGTTAAGTGTGCCAATCTACCACACCAGAGCTGCTATCTTGACTTCCAGAACCTCAGCTTTCATTTTAAAAGAAATATAAGCCAAACCCCTCCCACCAAGTTTCTATTATAGCTGTGAAGAAAATCTCAGCGCAAAAGCAATGCAATATAATCCAAGTCTCAGAACCTAAAAAATTGGCTCTAAGGGTGTGACCAACTCCATTCATTTCAACAAGATTTTAACTCAGGTGCCCAGTGATGATAATTTAAATGTCAGCTTTTTTCATTATTATATTCTTTCCATAGGAAAGGAGAGAGAGAGTGGGGTAGGGGGTCACAGATTGGTGCAGTTTCTTGGGAATGACATCTTACTTAAGTGCACCAACCAAAGGGTGCTCAGAGAATGGACTATCTTGTCTTGTTAGTGCAATGCAGATGCTGAGCTTCGGATACCCACAAAAAGCCCAGGAACATATTGAAGTCCCACAGCAAGGGAGGCAAGACCAAGGAGCCCAGTGAAAACTCAGATATCTATACAGGCAGTCCTCCACTTAAAACATTTTGAGTTACAATGTTTCACACTTACAACATTTATAAACCGACACCACATTTCAACTTTCTGATGTCAGATTCGACTCTACAACTCTTGATCCGACGCCACACCACATCAGCGAACAAATTTACTGTGTCGCCCATGTCCCTGGAGAACGTGTCTAAACTTCCTTGGACACTTTCTTTAAGAAAGCAGACAAGGCTCCAGAAGAACCTGCAGCCAGGACTCCCAAGAAGACTCCAGCCAAGAACCCTCCAAAAAGTCCAACCAAGAGCCCTTTAAGAAGTGCAGCAAAGTCACCTCAAAGAAGCCCTTCCAAATCAACATGATTGCTATATATAATATAAATACATTAATGTAGCTATATTACTCATCTATAATTGATTGAGTACAAAATTCTGGGTTATTTTTGGTGAAAATAGGGTATTGGGCCTTGGTTCAGGAACCAATCCCCCATTTATAACATTGTTCCTATGGGAAAATTGGTTCCAAGTTACAATGTTTTAAATTAAGATGCAGTTTTCAGGAACCAATTGTGTCATAAGTCCAAGGACTGCCTGTACAGACAACTTCTGTATAGATAGCAGACTGTATAAACCCATGCAGTCTACTGCAAGAGATACTTCATTTTTGCATGGTGAGTATTTTGTAGGCAAATCTTACATGAACAGTGGCATCTGTTCCCCTGCACTGTGTAGATGCAGCCCTTTCTACTAGCAGCAATAACAGACTTTTTATATATTTATGAAATTCATATTTATGCTTATGCAAAACTTCAGATTGGCTCTATTTTTATATAAAGCTTCCCATTGTTTCTGTCCCTCTGCCACACTATGCTACAGTTGGTGCTGCTGTCTTTCAATGCACTTGTGAAATTAAGATCATCTTAATTTCCAAAAGTATAAAAAGCCATGCCCAGCCAAATTAACTTTCATTCACCCAATCTGCTCCAAGAAACCTCAGCACTAATTGAAGTTCAAGTGATGCGGAGATGCTTTTGAACTCAACAGGGCACATTCATTGAATAATGAAATTAATATTGAGACAATAAGGAATATTATCAGCATAACAAATGCTCATGGGTCTTAATAAGAGATAAAAAATGGGTTGATAGTAGATGCTTTAAATCTATTAAGCACCTCTGCTTTGTGTATTGACACAGGTAATGAGTTCCACAGAAGGAATGCTACACTTGAAAGCCTTTAACACTAAAAGCTTAATTTAGTGTACAATGAATAATACAGGGAACCCATTCAACGGTCGATCAGAATGGGATGAGAGAGAGCACCAAAGGAGCAGACAGATCATGTTAATAGGAAGCTTGAGGCTTATTTAAAAATCTATACTGTAGTTAAAGTTAGAATGCAAATTGGAACTTGGCATCCCGTAACTCAGGGAACTGGTAATGGGAAATGAAGACTTGCGGTTTTTTTCCAGTCTGGTCCAAGTTAGTAGAAGACGAAAGTCATTACCGTCTTACTGCCGTGCACAACCAGTTGTCATTTGAAAAGTCAGCATTTACCTATGCTCACCACAGCTCAGTACCCACAGTCCTAGTCTATCCCATGTGTAGATATCTATTTCCCTGCATTAATTGTTTTCTTCATGGCTCTTGCTGGGTGATGTCATTCTGTAAAGATAACTCTGCATCTCTCACTGGTGATCGTTACAGGCAAGAATAGTGGTCTGCCTTAACAGTGAGAGCAATGACCCAATGGACCAACTTTTGAAACCTTCCAAGCCAGACAGAAGAGGGTGATGGGAGCACATTCATTTCCCCTCTACCACCTTGGCTGTATACGTTACATGGGTAACAGAGATCTTCAGACTAGATTTAATACGACAGATTCACTTCCTCCCATATGTATATGCATCCCAGACACTGCCTGATTGAATCTGGCAGAGCCCTCATTCATAGGGGTACCCTTTTCTTGACTGCTGGCAGGAACTGAAAAGGAGAGGAAAAAATGGGAACAACCCAAGACATCAAAAGAGATTTTTGAAAAAAATACTAATAATTTCAGACACCATACATCAGTTCACTCATTACCAAAATCAGGCTGGGTTTTCTAGACCTTTCATGAAGCATAAGCCATCCAGGGAAAACCAGCACAAGAGAAAGACATCTTCAGCTGACCTAGACTCCCCACCCTACAAAAAAGGGGGGGGGGGGGAAAGGTGCCTGGTTATGGCAAAAAAAAAGGGGGGGGGGCAGGGAAAGGTGCCTGGTGATGCTAGAAAACACCTCTGGAGATCATTTTAGAAATAAGCCTCTAAAAAAAAGTAAAGATGATTCTCAGGATAATTGTTTCCCAGAGTCACAGGAACAATGGATAGTGGTTAAATAACTTCTTGTTATTTTAAAACATACAAAAAGTATTAAAAAAATGTTAAAATGCATGTTCTGAGCAATGCCTTGTGCAAACATAATGATTAAGATAAAAAAAAATTATAGGCTTAACACTGGAAATAGTCACAATTCTTTTACCATGGTTTGATTCTGATTGCCTTTTTTTTCCCTAAAGGCCTGACATCCCAGGCTGACAGTTTAATTATTGGGGTAATGTGATGGATAAAGGGACTTACTCGGCAGCGACTCCCACTTGCTAAACACTTGCTTGGAGCTGCAGCTGCAAAAAATGCCAAAGTTCCTCAAAGCAAAGATAATAATTTCCTTGCTGTCAGTGCCCTTAACACTTTATTATATGAGCTCTTAAAGGAACATGGCCATTTTCACTGCTACTGTGAATTCAGAGAAATCAAAGCTGGAGGAGACTGTAGGTTATTAAAAGGCCTGATTACAAACCACTTAAATGCATCACTGAGCACCTATACACACAGCTAAGCTCACTGACTTTTGTGTGATTATTTGAGGACAAGGGGCTAGCTCCTCAGTGGTGTCGATGGCCACTGCTCCATTGACTTTAAAGTACACCATTTGAATAATACTTCAGGAACAGATTCTCAAGGCATCAGAAAGATGCCTTGAGGCATTTACCCCCATAGGTAAATTTCTGTTTCTAGAATCTAATCCTAAATTTTCTTTTTTAGCTTACACTCATATTCTACTAGTGATTTTGCCTGAAAAAGGCCATGAGCATTTGGCAATGTGAAGGCAATTCCAATGGTGAAACACCCTATCTTAATTTACATTTTTAACAAATTGTGAGTTTTTAAAAGTACATTGGGCCTGTTTTGCACAAATGTCAATAATTTTAATGGTCTTCGGTGATCACCATCTTAATCTATTCCACTTGACTACATTTGACCAACTGAGTTATATTTTTATTATTACAACTCCCTACTTGTATTATAGAAGCACCAAAAGGTCCAGAGTAATACCCAGACACCACTGTACTAAGCACTGAATGTACACACAGCAAAAGACCATGTCACAACCTGAACCAGTAACACACATGGTACAGCCACCAGTCAGTTGCAGGTAGATCCAATTACTGGGTTCCATATGCCTCTAAACAGGGGTGGTCAAAATACGGCTCGTGGACCAAATCTGGCCCACCAGACCATTCTATCCGGTCCGCAAGGCACCTAAAAAGTTGAGAAGATTAATATTTATCTGCTCCTGGCTGCCTGTCAAATATGACAGGAGCCAGGGGCAGTAGGACCCAGGGGAAGCCAGCAGGAGTCAGGAGCAAGGCCGACCCGGCCCCTGCAGAGGTTGTTGCTTAACCCTCTTGTAGGCAATATGTCAGGAAAGCATAGGACACAGGCTAGCAAGGGAATTTCTAAACCATAGTCATTTGACTCTAAAAGTATTTAAGAGCTGCAGAACCTTGTCCTTTCTAAGGATCACGATGGTCACCTTCTGCACAGGACAGCACCTGTGTTTTAAGACATCTGTCTCTCTCCATATGCTTGGCCTGGCAAGCTTGTCCCTTCCTGCCTTTGGGCTCTTATGTCCAATGCCCATTGTTCCATGAGGATGGACTGGTAGAGACAGAGTCAGTGATCCTTGCTGGGCTCTCCTTTGTGGTTCTTCATAATGCCCCTTATCTGGCCAAGACAAATATATGGAGGCTGTCAGTTCAATTAGATGCCTTGGGCAATTTTAGACATGAGTTTGGCATATAAATACAAAATGAGGTTCCTAATACAAAATGGATTTCAACATTTGATATAGGTCACATCTCACCCCATCAGACAGAACACCAGCCTTGAAAGGGGTACAGGCTAAATAGACAAGACAGCCATGGCAGAAGAAGGGATGTATTTCTATCTCCATCTGAGAACCTAAGAGACAGAGAATAATGGCCAGAATCAAAACAGGACCTAGAGGCCTAAACTGAGACTTAGGTGCCTAAATTCTACTTTTAAGTCCAAATAGGAGACCTGAAGATCCCCACTCAGCTGTCACCTGCCCTTGGAGCCATTTACCATTTAAACTCTATAGGCACCTCAGCATACACCCAGAACTGCCCCCCATCTTGTCAGGGCTGATTGGCTGGGAACATCACTTCTACCTAGAAACTTGGTATTTTTGTACCTAAGTCCCCTGGAAGGGTTGATCCAGTAGGCCTTCTCAGAGCATACCTACCATGTACCAACAGGGTCAGGCTCCACATAAAATGCAGTTGTGTCTGCCAGTTTCTTTTAAAAGAAAATGTGGCAGTGGTGCTGCCATCCATCTTCTACTCAACAGCCTCATGGATACAGCAGTCACTCCAACAGATTCCTTCCTCTGAAGGGATTCAAGTCCCCATCCTCTCCTTCCTTGGACAGTGACCTAACACCAGACTGTGGGCTATTGTGGGTGAGAGTGCTCTCCTTCACTCCTTTTGATGTTTCATAGTTTCATAGTTTCTAGGGTCAGAAGGGACCTTAGCAGATCATCTAGACTGACCCCCTGCCATGGCAGGAAAGAGTACTGGGGTCAAACGACCTCAGCAAGGTGTTCATCTAACCTCCTCTTAAAAACCCCCAGGGTAGAAGCCTGCACCACCTCTCTTGGAAGTTGGTTCCAGACCCTAGCCACCCTGACCATGAAATAGCGCCTCCTGATGTCTAACCTAAATC
>NW_017728992.1:199858483-199863636 GCF_001723915.1 Gavialis gangeticus
AGCTCCCTAACTAAATCCTCGCTAACCCTTGGCCCAGGTGTGCCTCCCCCGGGGCCCGAGGGGGGCCCAGCAGGGAGGTGGCTGTTCTGGTCCCTACTTAGGAAGACGGAGGCAAAGAAATCATTAAACATGTTAGCTTTGTCGTCTGGTGTGATGACCAAATTTCCCAACGTGTCCTGCAAGGGCCCCACATTACCTGGGACCTTCTTCTTACCCCCTATGTATTTAAAAAAGGACTTCTTATTGTCCTTAATCTGGAAAGCTAGTCCCAGTTCCATCTCTGCCTTGGCCTTCCTAACTACCCCCCCACATCCCCGAGCAACTGCAGAATAGCCCTCCCTGGTGATGACCCCTTCTTTCCAATGGGTGTAAGCCAATGTTGTGTCACTGTGCATGGTTTTTTCTGCTGTGATGGGTGTGGTGGGCCAGTAGCAGGTGGTCCTGTGCTGAGCCACCCACCTCACCCAACCACCTTCCAGTCTCCGAGTGCCTCCCTGGGGGTGCCTCATGTCTGGCTGACCCCCTTCGTGGAGCACACCCCTAGCCTGTGAGTAACACTGCCACCATCAAGAGTCTGAACTGATCTTGGACCTGTGCCCACTGGGAAACATAGGCCTATTAGCCCTTGAGGGTATTTGACCCACTGCAAGAACTTGGGGTGCTTCCCTCAGACTGAAACATAATAGTGGTCTCCTTTAGCCAGCCAAACCAAGGGGCCCCCAAGGCCTAATCTAGACCCTGTCCCAATAAGTCTCCCACGTTAGGTACAAAGGAGAACTTTATTGGTTACAAAGAGTAGATATGGAATAGGGTATAGGGTAGAGCAATATCAGAGAAATCCCTTAGAGCAAAGTGGCATGGTAGCCTTTGATCACGCATCCAAGTTACTGCAAGCTATATATCTAGTTAGATCTCAGGTAGCTTACTCATGAGTATCATCCAGAGGCAGGTGGAGATTCAGTGTGGAAGCAGGCAGTTCATTGATTATGAGTTTCGAGAGAGAGAGAGAATTTAAGATGGTCCAGCTTCTCTCTGTGAGTTTTCATCATGGCTATTGCCCCTCCTCCTGAGCAGTCCTTAACTTATATAGACCTTATGACCTCATTTATCCAATGAAGGCCAGCAACTGTTGAATGCCAGCCAACCAATTTGAAATGCATCCCTGATTGCTGGGTAGGCTGGCAAGGTATTTAGCCCCCTCCCAGTCAGGTTGGCATTGCTTAGAGCAATAGGAAGCTTAAGCCCCCACCCAGGTGCGTGATGCCAGTCACACAGGCAGAGGGAGCAGATTTCCCCCCTCCCTCAGGAATGCATCCAACTCAGGTTACCACTCAGGGTTACATAAAGAGATGGGACAGAGGAGTCTGTCCTTTGCAGTGAGCATGGTAACCAAATTGTTAAGTAGCAGAGTTTTGGGGAGAGACCGAGATGGCATTGTGCCACAATGGGTACCCCAGAAAAAAATCCATAATGGGTGCAAAATAATGCATTACCAATATTGGTGGTAGCTCTGCTTTTGCCCACCCATACTTACCACGAGGTCCAAGCAAGCCTTGCTGGGAATGTAGCCTGGTTGTCTCTGGCTAAGGAAACCAGAGGCAAGGCATCACGTAGTGTGAAAGGTGCTTAGTGCTGGAGTCCCTCAAGAAGCAAATAAGTAGGCCTGCAGGAAGAAGACTGGCTACTGATTACCTCATGCAGCAGACAGTGCTCAACTGCCCAACCAAAACCCTTATCCAATGAGGTCAAGCAGTGTTATGCTCTTTTGGGACTAAGAGAATGGAATCAGACTCCAATCTCTGAGGAGGTAGAACCCCGCTGTCACAAACTTGGGAAGCTCAATCACCATCCATAACAGAAGATGAAGGATAGTGATAATAAAGGGTTCCTTTCTTTAGGAGGACAGAGGCATCCATCTGCCAACTTCACCTATTATTCCAGGAGTTGTGCGGACCATCCTGAGCCAAAATCCCAGACATAAGAGATAGAAGACTAGACAAACCTGACTACCAACTCATGTTTCTCAGCCATGCAGGTATTAAACAATAGTGCTCAAAGCAGACCAGAAATGGCTAGAAGGCTTGGGAAGTAATGCCCCAGACATTCAGACCAAACCTGAAGTAGAATATGGAAGGTGCTGGCAAGAGGGATTGGATTCCACAGTCACAAGATGGTGTTCTAGAGGAGAAGACTGGTGGAAAACATGAGCAAAGGAGGAAAAAAGCACTGTAGGATGCTGGTGAATTCACTTCAAAAGGAAATCTTTAAGCTTGTCTACAAGAAGAGCAGTGGAAAAAAAGGCAATATGCAAGTAAAACAAATGGTGACCTGGCCAAAAGGTTGACATCTGGGGTGGGGGTGGGGAAGCCTGAATTGATTCATGAAAAATGGGAACAGGGTCATGGAAGAAACCATAGGGAGAACAACTGCTCAACAACTGAGATGTCTATACACAAATCCCAAAGATAGGGGGGAAATAAACAGGAAAAACTTAATTTTAGTAGACAAGTAAAACTGTGACTTAAATGATATCACAGCTATAAAAGAAACAGGAAGACAGGAATACTGGCAAAGAAGGGTACAGCTTGTTAAGAAAGGACTGGCAAGTGGAAAAAAGAAAGAGAGAGGATCTGTTGCACTGTATATACTAGTACTGGTTTATGACATTCAAGAAGAGATGATGGACAGGCTGAATATCTCTAGGTGAAACATATTATTGCCACTATTAAAGGGGGAATGAATAGGAATAACACTATGGTAGGAAGAGGAGGAGGTGAATGAGGCTTTTCAGGGGAATGAACATTCAGAGGACAGGATCTGGTAGTAATAGCAGGATGCTGCCCACTAACTCCTTCAGATGCATTTCAGGACAACATTTTTCCCCTACAAGATCGAAGACATTACTATAAGACAGGGGCGGGCAATTATTTTGGGTGGAGGGCCGCTTACTGACTTTTTGCAAGCTGTTGAGAGCTGCATTTCCCTCTCCAGTGCAGGGAAGCAGGAACAGCCCCACGGTCCCAGGCCAGAAGCCTCTGATAGGCAGAGGCTTGTGGTTGGAGGGGGGGAGTGGCTGGGTGGGGCTTGCTGCTGGGTCCTGCCACCAGCTTCACCTGGGTACGACTGCCCCTGGCTCATGTCATCTTTGACAGGCAGCCAGAAGCAAATAAATATTACATTTTCTAAATTTTTTAGGGGCCCACTGCATCCGGCCCCCCAGGCCATATTTTGCCCACCCCTGTTATCAGAGGAACTATTTTAACACGGAGGAACTGGTCAAGAATCTAATCTATGAAGGTAATTTTGGTAAGAAAGCAATCATGGATAATATAATCCACTCTTCTAAGCAAAAAGAGTGAGAACGGCGGAGTAAAAATAATGTAATTCAGAAAAGCAGAGTTTGAGAAACTCATGGAACTGGTAGAGAGAGTCTCTTGGAGAGATAACCTAAGAGATAAAGGAGTAAAGGAGAACTAGCAGTTACTTAAAGAGACTATAATAACAGCACAATGGCAAACTCTCTAATTCCAGAAGAAGATAGACACAATAGTAAGAGACCATTACGTCTGCACTGAGGGTTCTTTAAGGACCTGAAAAATTTAAAAAATAAACCAAAAAAACAAGTGGGGAATCATAAAAAGTGGAAGCAAGGACACATAACTACAGATAAAGCAATAGCTAAATCACATTGGGATAATACAAGAAAAGCTAAATGTACAAAATAAGTTGTAACTAGCAAGGAGCATAATAGCAACAGGAGAAGTTCTATAAATATAGTAGAAGTAAGGGGAAGACAGGAAAATGCAAGTCTCTTACTTAGTGGGGAAGGAGTACAAATAACGGATGGGGTAGAGGCAGTGAAACTGTTCAATGCCTCCCCTTGCTTCCGTCTTCACAAGAAAGGCCAATTGCATCTAGGTATCAAGAAAGGTCAGTTGTGACTAGACATTTAACACAATTAATTTTAACAAAAGGGTAGGGGAACAGGTCTGAATAGGAAAAGTGCAGGTTCAAGAATATTTAGATAAGTCTCATCTTGCCTGGGTATGACAAAATGTACCCTGGAGTAATTCAGAAATTAGTTAAAGTTTCCAAACCATTAGCGATTATCTCAAGGAATCTGTGAGGAACAGGGGAAGTAAAAATGGCCTGGCATAGAGAAACACAGCATGCATATGTAAGAAGAAGAAAAGGAGAACCTGGGGAATTACAGACCAGTCCACCTAACTTTGATTTCCAAAATGATTCTGGAACAAATTACTAAGCAATCAATGTATAAGCACCTAGAGAATAATAAGGTGATAAGGAACAGCCAGAGTGGATTTGTCAAGAACAAATCCTATTAAACCAATCTAATTTCCTTCTGTGACAGGATACCTTGCCAAGTAGAAAAGGGTGGGGTGGGGAGCAGGAGATGTGCTGCATATTGACTTTAGCAAAGCTTTCAACACCATCCCACATGACTTTTCTAATAAGTCAGGGCCTCAGGATTCCCAGGGTAGGGACAGACATTCAAAAAGCCTGAGCCCAAATTGATTCAATCTTCACAGGTTAGTCTAACCTACAATGCTTGAACTGATTTGGAGGTGGATAGATATTCCCTTTTCATTCCAGAAATGCAGACATATGCCTCCAGTGCCTCAGGCTAGAACAGCCCCCACTTCCCTTCTACAATGCTGAGCTGAGGGGGGACGGGTGGCCAGGTGCTGGCAGGATGCTCTGATTAGGGAGGGGGTGTAAACCCTTGCCTGCACCATCCCAGGCTTTTTCCTATTCGCTGCACAAGGGGTGGGAGTGTTGCCAGCCCCAAGCTAGCACTGTGAGGTGAAGGAGGGGTGTTCAGTGCATGCATCTGTTGATAACATGAAGCTTTTCAATCTCCCTCTCCCTGTCTGCAACTTGACAGGGCTGCAAACCAGCAGGGGGGCTGATAAAACTACAATGTTTATCAGCCCATTAGCAAAACAAAAGCCTCTCTCATTAGTTCAAGCTCTTTTTAAACAGCTTTTTCCAAGGAGGGACATCACCAGCTGACCTGTTGATTAGCTCCAAAAAGCCCTAAGGTGACACTGTCCTGTCTGCCTATCCCAGTGAAATTGGAGACAAACACAGACAGACACCTCTCAGCATTAGCTAGCATACCACATGCCTAG
>NW_017728992.1:199868636-199872115 GCF_001723915.1 Gavialis gangeticus
TAGTGCTCCCTTGGGGAGATGGGAGGGAGGGAGGGAGAGAGGAGCAAATCCCTGCTTGAGCAGCCAGAGAAGCCAGGCAGACCCTGCCATGCCTGCAGTCTCCCCCAGAGCTCTGGCTAGGGAGTAGAGGGGCGGGGCCAGCCTGCTCTTCAGAGCAGAGAGCATAGCCTAGCCCAGGGCTGCAAAGCATCTGAGATGCTGGGGGACTCTGGTTTAACTTAAATCAGGAAGGGGTCTGAGGCAGACATTGCATAAACCAGTTTGACCCAAATCAGTTAAGTCTGATACTACATTCAGCCAGATTTATCTTAGACCAATTTCAGCCATTTTGAAACTGGTTTATGTGCACTGAGCTTCTGTTCCATTACAGGCTTAAACCAGTTTCTTACCACTTAAACCGGTTTATGTGTAATGTCTGTCCCTAGCCTCAGCCATGTGCTGTGCAGCCTCACACCCCCAGGTCTCAATCTGCACGGGCTACAAACTATGCCTCCCTCTCCCCCATTGCAACATTTGGGCCCCCAATGTGCCCTATGGATCATATCATACAGACCGCTGCCATATTATGCAGGCCTCCCCCTTGCAAACAACCCCCAGCTGCACAGACTGGGGGTTGCTACACTATGGAGGTGTCAGGAGGACAGGCAGCACAAGCTGGAGGAGGGAGGGAGAGCTAGCAGCAGCAAAAAGCAAAAGGGAGCATGGTGCCCAGACCAAGAGCCCAGTTTGACCCCTCAGGGGCTGCATACGGTCTTCAGGCCACCACTTGGACAGTGCTGTTATAAGCAAACCAGGGAAATGTGGTTGAAACACAACACTGGGTACACAACAATTTGAAAAACTATTCTCAACAAGTAGTTACGTCAATGGGAGGTTGTAAGCACCTGCTTTGGGCTCAGTGGTATTCAGTATTTGGGATAATAGCTCAGATGATGACACAGAGGGCACACTTCTAACATCTGCAAATGACACCAGCTGGAAAGGGTTGCAAGTACTTTGGACGACAGGATCAGAATTCAAAATGATGTTTATAAATTGGAGAGATGGTGCAAAAAATGAACATGTACAATACTGTAAATAAGCGCCAAGTGCTATACTTAGGAAGGAAGAACCACTGACACAAATACAAAGGGGGAATAACTGCCTAGGCAGCAGTACTGCAGATCCAAGGGTTGCAGTGGATTGCAAATGGAGTGATTCAACAGGGTCAGCCTGTTGCAAAAAAAGGTGAGGTCTTATTCTACCGATACTAGTAGAAGTGTTATATGTAAGACATGGGAGGTCATTGCTCTTTTCTACTGTGGTTGGTGAACCCTCAGGTGCAGAACTTTGTCTCATTTGGGACACTATGTTTTGAGAAAAAGATGTTAACTGACTGGAGCAAGGAGAGCAATAAGAATGACAGGAGGAGTATGATCTGTAAGGGAAGTTCAAAGGGATTAGTCTAGGATAGGGAAAACTGAGGGTAACAGTCCTACAGTATGTACATGATTGCTATAAGAGGAATGGAGATCACCATGTCCACTGAGGGAAAAACAAGAAGAAATCCACTTAGTTTTCAGCAAAGACCTAGCTGAGATGCTCTAATTATATTTCATCCTCAGTACAAAGGGATGTATGGTCCCATCTCCTACAGTTCCCTGTAACCCTTCCTTTCCAATTTCTACAAAGAGGAGAGCCCACACCTTCCCTGCTTTGGGAGCTGTAGATTAAAAGACAGGAGTGATCCCTGTTCAGGTCTTTGGAAGGAAGATCATGAGTGCCTTCAGGAGAGAGCACAGAGCTGTGGATCCTCAGTCAATACAAGCACCCGATTTCTGCCTTCAGTGAAGCACCTGATGGGCAGGATCGTGGACTTACCTCTGTCCTGAGCATCTCCAGGCAGCTACATGCTGAAGGTGGTGACTAAGAAGCCCTGTGTTGGGTCTCTGGATCTCAGCACAGAGCTGAGGCTCCCAACATTTTCTATGCATCCCAAAGGGAGGCCAAGTGCCTGGCACAAGGCTCTGGATGCCTCTCCCGGGCCAGGAGTTTTGGAATTAGGAACTGCAACAGCTGCCGTGACACCGACGTCATATATTCAAACCGGCCTAACGAGTCTTGCCCAATGTCACAGGAGGAATCTGTGCCAGAGCCAAAAATGCATTTCCTGAGTCCCAGTCCAGCACCTTCAATGTGTCCCTGGATCTTTGACTCCATGATTGGGCTCCTTTCTTCTACTCTGTGATTATAAGGGGCGGAGAAATTGTCACGCACGAAAATAGAAAATCATAGAGGGAAAAATAGAAGAAAAAAGGAGAAGTCTGCCAGCGCTGCTGGGGGAGAGATTATGGAGCAAACACTTGGATTCAGAAAGCAGAGGGCCATGTATTTCTCCCTCTCCTTGGCCACCTGATTTTTGAGGTGGTCTGTCCATCTGTATTTTCATCAGAAATGCTGCTCCGGTCTTTTTCCCTCATCACCATCCTCTCCCCTCCGCCAAATTATCCACTTAAAAACAGAAGTAAATCCATTTCTTAGTAGGTTTCAGCTTGACAGGAGAACAGTGCAATCTAAATCATGTGCTTGAATGGCTCTTGTAGTAATATAAAGCTGCCCCAGTTATTTTCTCCCAAAAATAAACCAGAGATTACCATAATATCCATGGCTTCCAAGAAGAGGGAGCCAATTTCTTCCTTTGGCTGCCTGTGTTTCCATCTCAGCCTGGCCAATGGGCCGATCTCAGGGGGAAATGTAACCTTAAATGTGCTTTTTCCCAGCAAAGCATGGACTTTCATGTTGGAGTAGAAAAAGCCCTCAGAAGATTTATTCCTTAAAAACATGCCTTGACTGATATTTTCCTAGAGATGGAGCCAAACTCCCCCAAAATTGGAGGGATTAGCTGGCTGCAGGATCATTTTGGATTGTACAGCATATGTTAATGATACTTTTTTTATTTTATATTATATTTTTACAAGCTTACATAGAAGAAATAAACAAAAGCTATTTATACCATGTATATAGGTAAGACAGCGGGACAAATTTCTTTGCCTCTCCAGCAGCACTGAAGAAATATCTCCAATAAGGAAGAAATCAGACCAATAGCTGTATGAAGGACTGTTACGGCATTTACCTGTTGATAGATTACATTTCTGTATAGAGCAACGTGTCCTATACTGGATGAATTCTGCATCGGCTTCTGTCTACTGATCTTCAGGTCTGGGACTGCGGGCATGACGTTACTGTGAAAATAACAAATAGAAAGTCAAGATTTCCCAGTATGACTAGTGATGCTTTAGTGTTAAGATATTCAGCTTAAAGGCCCTTGATTTTTCACAGATTGCTGAGCCACATCCTCATTCTCTAAAAACCAGGTTCCTGTAAGATGTCTCAGACTGGGCCCCTGACAAACCCAAACTCATTAGTCACTTTGTGGGGGGGGGAACCTTATCTGAAATAAATACAGTTGAAAATGAGAATGTGGGTGCAATATATATATA
>NW_017728992.1:199872322-199876263 GCF_001723915.1 Gavialis gangeticus
AAAGCTGCATTTATAATATTGTCTTCTTCCATGGTATGCCCCTATGTGAAAGGCCCTCTTTGAGGACATGTTTTTCTCTTCCCTCTGATCTGATTCTTAACACTTAGGAAAGCTGCCAACTGCCAAGGATTAGCCCCGTTTCACATACTTACCTTGAACTTTATTTGATGGAGTTTGAACCACCACGTTATTTGATTGGATTAGGAGCGTGCTGCGACTTTGCATCATCATCTGAATAGACTTGACCTCTTCGGAAACGATGTCTCGATCCATCTCCTTCCACATCCCAGAGAAGCGAGCGCCCGGATGCAGAGGGGCGCTCAGCCCATCGCCTTCGATGACTGCCGCAGAGGCTCAGCACCCTGTCCGGATCAAGTGAAGGAGGCAGACTGCCCTGTTTCTAGGACGCAGGCAGCTGTCTGACTTTTGGCAAGGTGACCGGCTTGAGAAGCGAGAGGATAAGCAAAGGTGCTAGGCAAATGCAGCCAAGTAATGCGATAAGGAGCGCAGCGGAGGGGCGAAGGGAAGGGAGTCGAGTCTGTTTGTGAAGCCATTTTTCAAACAGGTGAGAAGCTTCTCGATGAGATTTTCAAGCCGTGGCCATTTATCAGTGTGTGAAAGAGATTTATTAGAAGGGGAATATTCAATCCATAACAGGATGGGGGTGAAACCATGGCAGACTGGGAACCACACAAGGGCAGCTTGGTTGTTCTCAGTTCAAGCTTCAGATCTGAGGTTTGGGGGGGGAGAGAAAGTACATCTGAAACCAGACAGTGGTCCCTGGCCTTTGTTGGGCAACCTCCCAAGTTCAGCAAGCATCTGAGCTGATACCTTTGATTTTCTCTTTGGTGCTGGAGTGTCTTTCAGTGAAGGCTGTTCTTGGCTGTGGTCGAAGAAGGACGACTCAGTTAACCCCTGCTACTTCTGTTTTGAAGTCGGAGTGTAACGATGTCTTCAGAGTTCAGGGCGACAGGGCAGCTGCTCCCTACGAATCCTTTGCTTGCAAGAGCAAGCCAGTTGAACTGGCTGCTGTGCGTGGAGTTGGGGCAGAGGTATGTTTAATGACCTCCGACTGTGCTATCTCATTTTTGGAGCGAGGCCGTGCTGCGGGAGCTCCGTAAGCAGAGAAGCCCCTGAAACAAGGCCGCGGCTGGGTCATCCCTGGTCCAGCGGTGCCTGCTGTAACTCCAAGTGCCAGCTGGAGCCTGGCTGCTCCAAGCCGATTGCAATGCAGGCTCACAGCAGCCTGATTCCTGTTGCTGCTTGAAGTGTGAACTTCTGAATAAGCGCCAGCAGTGCCTGGGGACCAGGGCCAGCGTGGAAGCTCAGCACTGACAGATGGCAAAGGGGCCTCGGGCCCCATCCACACAAGCCTGAAGCATCGACCGCAGTAAACAGAGTCATGCTTAAAGCAAGGTTCTGGCTCTAAAGGGTTAATACATAATTAATAAGCGAACAAGTGCTTTAAATCAATTGTTATAGCCTCCAAATGCTCAACGGGCTACCTAATAACTGCGGCTTATAATCCTCCAAAGGCTTTCTATGTGCTTCTAAGCATCTATAAACCTCCTGCCCGTGCTTAAAACACTCCAATAACATGTATTATTTATTTATGAACTCCAACGCTATTTGTAATGAAACATTAATGGGCAGTGAGACCATGCAAATGCCTGGTTAGGGGAACTCGCAACACAGCATCTGCAAACTGGGCTTTCACAAATCTTGCAACAGCTTTCAGTGAGAGCTGGGTAAGGGGTTTTTCCCTCTGCAGACCCTGAGGCACTTACTTCACATGAGTGCATTAGGTGCTGCATGTCACCAAAAGGCAGAAGTAATACAGTTGGCCTTTCTCCTGTTTGCATTACATATTTATGCCGGTAGCCATCAACTCAAAACAGCTTTACAACAGTTATCAGAGCATGTCATACACACCCAGCCAAATTCCCTAGCAATCTGATTTCTTTAAAATGAGCCAGCTATGGTACAACCAGTGCAGGAAGCCCCTTTTATTAGGCACCCTCCCACCTTCAAAGCCTCCCCCGTTCTGTTGCAAATGCACTGAGTTCATTAGAAAGCAACTTTTTGTACAACATCTGATCCCCATCTATTTCCAGAGGTCCTGCTATGACAGGCTTCATTGGCCTGGCTTTTTGGATGCAACATATTCAGGGATCAAGAACATACAAGGTGGTTTTGCTGTGTCTGCCTTTTACTCTTTCCTGCTGCTAGGAGGGAGAAAATGCGGGTTTGCAAGAGCTGTCAGCTCCTGCATGCCACAGCCCAGAAGCAGAGACCTACGGCAGAAGAGTAAAAATCCTGACACCTGTACTCATGCCTCAGCCTGCACTGACGCATCCCAGTCTATTCAGAGACGCTCCCTGGAGAAACTACCTTTTTTACAGGAATAAGGGTGGCCCTAAAAAACAACCAGCTGCAGGAAAGGAGCCAGTTGAAAAAACAACCTTATACAAAAAGGAAGTAGAAAACAATCATTGGGGGTGAAACGAAATGCACAGCATGCAACTTTAACTGTGACCCTATGTAAGAAACTAAACTGACCTCCTGGAAAATGCACTTCTGGCATCTCTGTTAGCCTCATGCTTCAGCACCGCAGAGAAGAAAGGGCCTGGATGCAAGCTGTGCTCAGTCCATTGGCTTTAATGCCAGCTGTAAAGGACTGAGCTCCTTCAAAGGATACGGACCTTTAAAGCACGCAGAACAATCAGGCTGAATCACACATACACAGGCTCATTTGTTATTTTCCCCAAAGGCGAAAAAAGCCTGTAAGAACCTGGTACATCTGAGTTAATGACATTTCTGGCCAACATTTCTTGTTCTTGGCATAGCAATTACTCTCTGCCCAGGCACAGGTGAACATCAGAGCCCTGGCATGCTACATGTGATCCGTGCTTTCTCTGCCCTGTGATTTTCCTCCTCTTTCTTTCTGTGTTACACAAAACAAAGTGCCAGGGGCCCTCCAGGTGGAGAAGTATGTGCTCAGCATTATGGAGCCAATAAGGCACAGGTGTCCACTGAACCAGCAGCTTTTCTGGAGCCAAGTCAACCAGAGCAGCTGGGCTAAAAGGAAGTCCCCTCCATGGGCCAAAGGAGGAGGCAAGGAAGGCATCACAACACCACCTTATATATAACGAATGCATTCAGTAAAGATCAGCCAAGTTACTGATGCTCCTGGGGAAGCGCCATTTAGACTGTGGGTGCTGTTACAGGGAACACTGCAAGCCTTAAAATCCCCACTGACTTAAGCGGCTTGTACTGCGTCTGTGGGAGTTTCACATGACTGCAGGGAGCAGAATTTGGGCTACAACGCATGACCATCTGATTGCCCTTCGTGACCCATTTTATATATTCCAGAGATGGGTGCAAGGCAACCTCACAGGTTTGCCAAGACGTCTACAAAGAATAAACAGGCATTTAAACAACCTTCAGGCTATCAAGCGAAAGCATGCTATACCACTCTGCCTTATTTGCTCCATGATATTTGATTTGCTTCTCTGTTGCCCTCTGTGACTTCTTATTTTAATGAGATAAAACAGAGTGAGTAAGAAGTCTTAATTGCCAAGTCTCCGTTAGGCAGAGAGGAAGAGGGATCACCTCAGGAAGGGATTTTTCTTCCATAATTAATTTTTTTTCGTTCTTTATTACACGGAGCTCAAATGTATCCTCACTGGAGAAGTGAATTACACACAGTCTGGCTGATGGAACGGCCAAAAAGGCAAGGAGGATTTCTGGGTAGTTAACCTACCATAATATTAAATGTTTCCATCATGACAAAATCTAGTGGGTCTAGTTAAATGGCCTCCTGACCAGCCCTCTGGCTTTCTACTTTCCTTTCTTGTGGACAACCAGAGTCAGATTTTCTTGCCACTTACCACAGCTCTCCACAGACAACCCAATTAAGGCCAAATCTGGCCTTCCATTAC
>NW_017728992.1:199881263-199902569 GCF_001723915.1 Gavialis gangeticus
AATCTAGTGGGTCTTGTTAAATGGCCTCCTGACCAGCCCTCTGGCTTTCTACTTTCCTTTCTTGTGGACAACCAGAGTCAGATTTTCTTGCCACTTACCACAGCTCTCCACAGACAACCCAATTAAGGCCAAATCTGGCCTTCCATTACAATCCCTGTTGAGGTTGTGCTTGCCTCTAGAGAGCATCTAACCTTAGTATAGATCAAAGATCAAGGTAGATTTTGCTTTGGATTAAGCAACAGGAACAGATTTAGACTAAACAGTGCAAATCAACAGAAAATGTAGTAAACCTAAACCCCACGCCTCTTAATGGGCCGGGAATGGTATCAGGAGTCTCTTTGCAGATGCACATTGTGTTTGAGGAATTGCAACCTTCGGGAAACCCTATAGAAAAATCTGAAGATTTATCTTAGATCTACTGGTATTATATGCCAAACTCATGTCTAAAATTGCCCAAGGCAGCTAATTAAACTGACAGCCTCCATATAGTTGTCTTGACCAGGTAAGGGGCTTTATGAATGATTTGGCACTATTTAGTGGAGCTTCCAAATTCGTCTCATGCATGAGCCTCTAAACGAAAACTAAAAGGAAAAAATCAAGGGCTATTTTGCAGCCATCAAAATAACCTGCTTAAAAAGCAGTGAGAATACTCTGTCAATAAGCAGCTTCTTGAAGCTGCTCCCTGGTGCCATAGTCAGGCAAACCACAGCGATGCACTGATCTCAGAAAGGAAACATTCCCCCCCCTACCCCCCCAGAGAAAACCTGTATAAGATGTATCTTATCTTGGTTTTGGGAAAGCTCAGAAGAAAGGGGACAAAAATACTTTTACAGCTGTGAAAATAACTCCTTTTCTGATTTGACAGCTCAAAGACATTTTGGAAGAAACTGTTTTAGGTCAACTGATTTTTCAACAGTCAAGAAGTTGAAATAAAAACCTTCTGAATTAGTCCTGTTTTAAATGACTTAAGCAACAGCAATTCCACCACTTCCCTTGGGAGACTGTTTCACAGATAATATACTCAAGGGTCTCTCTTCCAACTTCTGCCACCTCATCTACCACCACTGGAAGACACCATCCTTCCTCTCACACTCTCCCTTCCTTTTGCCTTTCCACTCAGCATTGTTCATTAGCCCACCGGTTGTCTGTATGCACGTGGCTACGCAGTTTCTGGTCCACCCATAGCAGCAGAAAGTGCTTGATGTGGTAGCCTAGTAGAGGGCACTACTATGCAGAGCCACTCGCCTCACTGTGCCAGGCCCAAAAACATGCTTCAGGAGCCTCCTACTGCCGGTTGTCCTGCTTCCTAGAGAACACCCTGAAGCCTGGGGTAACACTGCCACCACCCACCGGTCTCTGTTAGGGCTTGGTGCAGCCCAGGGCACGCAGACCCTACAAGCCTTGTGGGTGCTTTGCCCACTGGTAATATTTCTGGGTGCCTCTTTCATCCCAAAGCATCCCTAGATTCCTTCAGTCATACCTGAGGTTATACACAGGAAAACTATGTGGCTGGGCTGGGAGCAAAAGGGTTGCCTCTCACCCCGATAGTGAAACAGCCAGGCACACTGTAACATGATACCTTGATTGTTCAGGGGCAGGGAGGGTGGGTAGAACAAAGGAGTCAGAATACATTTTGAGCAAACATAACTAAACTGAGACTTTCATAGATTTCATACATTTTTTAGGGTCAGAAGGGACCTTGGTAGATCATCAAGTCTGACCCCCTGCCCTGGGCAGGAAAGAGCGCTGGGATCAGATGACCCCAGCCAGGTGCTTGTCCATTCTCCTCTTAAAGACCTCCAGGGTAGGGAAGAGCACCACCTCCCTTGGAAGCCTGTTCCAGATTCTGGCAACTTTTACTGTAAAAAACTTCTTCCTGATATCCAATCTGTCCTTTACAGATATTGGGTACAGGGACCCTTTTAAGATGTGACTGCCTATACTTAGTTCTATTCTTCTGGCTAGCTTCCAGATCTTTACTCGCAGTGGATCATCCAAGTCAGAGCCTGAAGGTACTTGGCTTGCTGCTTTGAAATTGTCCGGTGGAGGAAGAGAGCATTCCCCTGTCCCCTCAGGAATTTTATCTGGCCAGGTCACCTGACTGACCAGCCAGTTCCAAGATGAACCCCTGGAAACACAGGGGTCACCTAGTTTGTCCCAAGGGAGTAGCAGAGAGAGGGGGAATTCTTCACGCTTGAAACCTCCACTGCAGCAGGGACAGATCCAGACTGGGTGCAGTGGTGCAGCTGTACTCCCTTTTGTAATGGACTGGACTTTTTTAAAGTGGAGAAGAATCCTCCCTTCCTCTCTGTCCCCTCCTCTCTCCTCCCCTTCCACCTTGCCTCCTGCTTTCCCCACTGGGAGCAGAGGTGTGCAGCACAGATGGCTGCTCACAACCCCATTTGCCAAATCCTGGAACCGTCCCTGCACTGCAGGGCCTTTCCCAACTTCTTTCCTTGGGTGTCCTGCTGCTTTCTCCATTGGAACATGAGAAACACTAATGCTAGAAGCATGGGGAACAAGCAGGAGGAACACGCACTCCTGCTTGCAAGCAATAACTTTGACCTGATTGGGCTAACTGAAACCTGGCGGGACCCTACTCACAATTGGGCAGTAAGCATGGAGGGCTATAGGTTGTACAGACATGATAGACTGAAGGAAAAAAGGAGCCGGGGTGAGGGTGTTGCTCTCTCTGTTAAGGAGCAATGCACATCTTCTATGATCCAGATGGGACCAGAGGAGGGGCAAATTGTGGTACTGTGGGTTAGAATACAAGGAGGTCAGGGGGAAAAAGACTTGATAGTGGGGATCTACTACAGACTGCCACACCAGGAGGATGAGCTAGACCTGGAATTCTCCAGGCAGCTCTCGGAGGCTGTACAGTCAAGAGACATGGCTGTCATGAGTGACCTAATCTACCCTGACATCTGAGAAGAGCAGTCAGCCAGATCTACCTGCTCGTGTAGGTTTTTAACCTGCATATAGGACCTTCACATAATGCAAGTGGTATACTGTCCCACAAGGGGAAATGCCTTGCTGGACTTGGTGCTAGCTACAGGGGATGACCTGGTGGGGGATCTGCAGGTACAAGGTAACCTAGGGGATAGTGAGCATCAATTGACTTAATTTACTATCCGGCACAGGGTGCAAAAAGTAACCAGCAGGGCAGAAGTGCGAGACTTCAGAAAGGCTAACTTCAATGTGCCCAGGAGATTAGTTAGTGATGGATTGAAAATGAAGAGCATTGGCGAAGTGGGAGTCCAGGAAGGGTGGTCGTTCCTCAAGGAAGCAATCCTTCAGGTACAGGAGACAATCCCATTGCACACAAAAGGGGACAAAGGGGCCAAGAAACCTTCTTAGCTGAACAGGGAAATCCAGGAAAGCCCAGGGGCAAAGAAAGAGGCATACAGGCTGTGGAAGCAGGGGGTAGCTACCAAAGAGGAGTATACCTCCTTGGCTCACACTTGCATGGAGGCAGTCCAAAAGGCCAAAGCAGCAATAGAACTCAAACTGGTGGCAAAAATTAAAGACAACAAAAAAGTCCTTCTTCAGGTACATGGGGAGCAAAAACAAGGTGCAGGGTAGCATAGGACCCCTACAGGACAGGCTAGGGCAATTGGTGACAGATAGGAGGGACAAGGCTGAATGCTTCAGTGAGTTTTTTGCCTCTGTATTCCTGAACATGGATCAAGACAAATCTCTCAATTGCATTATAGATAGGCACAGGAGGAACACCAGCCCACCAATGGTCAACATCAACCTAGTAAAGGGACACTTGGAGGGGCTGAATGTGTTTTAGTCAACAGGCCCAGATGATCTCCATCCAAGGGTACTGAAGGAATTGGCCAGTGCAGAGCCATTGGCCATAGCAGAGCCATTGGCCCAGTTGTCTGAGCACTTACGGTGCTCAGGTCAGGCCCCAGAGGACTGGAAAAGGGCCAATGTGGTCCCTATTTTCAAGAAAAGGAGGATGTGGGTAATTATAAGCCAGTTAGTCTCAACTGTATCCTTGGGAAAACCTTTGAAAAAATTATCAAGGATCATATTTGTGGGAGCCCAGCAGCAAAAATAATCCTGAAGGGAAACCAGCATGGGTTACTAGCAGGTAGATCCTGCCTAACTAACCTTATTTCTTTTTATGACCAGGTCACAAAATGCTTAGATGCAGGAATTGAGATAGATGTCATCTCCTTGGATTTTAAGAAGGCCTCTGATGTGGTATCTCATCCTATTCTCATAAACAAATTGAGTGGCTGTGACAGATGATTACACAATCATGTGGGTGGTAAATTGGCTTAAGCGTCACACCCAGAGAGTGGTGGTGGATGGTTCAGTGTTGACCTGGGAAGACGTGGGCAGTGGGGTCCCCCAAGGCTCGGTCCTTGGACCGGTGCTATTCAATGTCTTCATCAGCAACTTGGATGAGGGCGTGGAGAGCACTCTGTCCACATTTGCAGATGACATGAAATTATGAGGTAAAGTTAACACACTAGTGGGAAGGGTTTGAATCCAGACGGACCTGGACAGGTTAGAAAAGTGGGCAGAAAAGAATAGGATGCAGTTCAACAAAGACAAGCGCAAGGTGCTGCATCTAGGGAGAAGGAATCACCAACACACCTATAGGCTAGGGAATGACCTCAGCAGCACAGCAGCAGAAAGGGATTTCGGAGTCGTAGTGGACTCCAAGATGAACATGAGCCATCAATGTAATGAAGTGATCAACAAGGCTAACTGCACTCTATCATGCATTAGCAGGTGCATGATGAACATGTCCAGGAAGGTGATACTTCTCCTCTATGCGGTGCTGGTCAGGCCACAGCTGGAGTACTGCATCCAGTTCTGGGCATTGCACTTCAAGAGGGATGTGGATAACCTTGAAAGGGTCCAGAGGAGGGCCACTCATATGGTTAGGAGCCTGCAGGTAAAGCCCTATGAGGAGAGATTGGACCTGGATATATTTAGCCTCTGGAAGAGAAGGCTGAGAGGGGATCTTGTAGCCATTTACAAATTCATTGGGGGGGCAACAAGAAATTGGAGATGCTCTTTTTACCAGGGCACCCTTGGAATAACCAGGAACAACGGCCACAAACTGACGGAGAGCAGATTTAGGTTAGACATCAGGAAGAACTTCTTCACAGTCAGGGTTGCCAGAATCTGGAATGGGTTTCCAAGGGAGGTGGTGCTCTCCCCTACCTTGGGGGTCTTCAAGAGGAGACTGGACAAGTACCTGGTTGGGGTCATACGACCCCAGTGCTCTTTCCTGCCCAGGGCAAAGGGTCAGATTTGATAACCTATTGAGGTCCCTTCTGACCTTAAAACCTATGAAACTATGAATTTGAATCCTCCCATCTTTATTTTCAAGCCTTCCCTTCTACATCCCTCAGTGATGCTTCTATTGCCCTAACACCTTCACCAGCCTGTGTTGTTCCAGCTCAGTGTCCCCTAATCATACAGCACCCCATGCCAGGACTGGTGTGAGACGCCATTTCCAGGTGACCACACGGCTTTTTTTGGATGCCTTTTTTGGGTTTAGGAAAAAAAAAATCCTTACTGCTCTGTTCTGGCTCCATTCATTTTGTTAGCCACTTGCGGCTTGTTTGTGAAGGGGAAGTTAGGCTCAGCTTAGCTGGAGAATGGGTAAACTCTGTGTGTAATTCATCTACAAAGATCTCCTATATCTCTAATAAGCACATGCAAACTGATGTTTTTCTAGAGGTTTCTACATTGGCCAGATCAGAGCCAATTTCCATGGGGAGGGCAATAGATACATTCTTGGCAAAAAAGGCTATCCACCGCCAATTTTTCTAATGCACTGAATGACTAGAAACAATCAACAGACTGCTTGAACTGCAGCAAAATAATGCTTCCCCTTAACCTCATTCTCAAAAAAAGCTAAACTTTTTCCCAAAAACTTTTAAGCCTGAGGCTGTCTGGCCTGGAAAATTTTCAACCTGAATGGCTCAAGTTTGGCAAAGTTACAATCCAGTGAAAACAAGGTATTTTAATAGGAAATATCAGACAATCCATATTCCTCCTGGCTGCACCCTGATATCATGAGTGAATTTCAGCCAGGTCTCTGTTGTTCAGATGTAATGCCTCTAAAACGGCATCATCTTTTGGCTCTTGGATCACCAAATACATGCTTGTTTAGGGAGACTATTCTCATTCTCAAAAGATGTCCCAGCCATGAGCCGAATGAGCTGGGAGTCTTTTGTCTGAAGAAGAGAAGACTGACAATGGATTTGATAACAGTCCGAAGGGTGGTTACAGAGGATGCGGGTAGACTGTTCTCTGTGGCTGCAAGGGGACAGGACAAGGAGCAAAGGTCATAAATTGCAAGAAGGGACATTTAGGTTGGATTTTAAAAGGAACTTTCTCAATATGAGGGTAGTTAAGCATTGGAGCAGACTACCCAGAAGGGTTGTGGAATCTCAACTCTTGGAAGTTTAAGAGCAAGTTAAAGACTTGCATAGGGTAATTTAAATAAGGATGATCCTCCCTTCACCCAGAGGTTGGACTAGATGACCTCCTGATGTCCCTTCCAGATGTCCTTTTCTATGATTCTGTGATTTCTACCCATATTAATCTTCTTTTGTACCATCTGTACTACTGTAGCAGTTGTACCTGTTTTAGGACCTCTTTATTATTTATTCTTCCGGTTCATATATCCTGCCCAGACACCTGCGATTGTGATGAATAGACTTTTTATTTTTCCAGGCCTCAATTCCACAGTGAAGATGCTTAAAATGTTCCTTCTATAAATCTTAATTTTGAAGTTCTTACTAATCCATACAGTATCGAACATTTGAAATATGAACACACGACTTGTTCTGGACTTTACAGTAAACAAGCAATCATCAGCACCTTGAATAATTCCACCAACTTTGCCTATAATTTATACTCCTGTTTGAACAGATTAATATTGCTGTAAAAACATTTTTGCTGTATATGTATTGTTCAACTTGTGTGAAAAAATAATTTAATTAAATTACCTTAATTCACAAAAACCTAATTAAAAATAAGGTGCTCATTGCCTAGGCAAGGTTAGCATGAAATTCAATTTGTGCTCATCTGCTTGCTTCTGGGAGAGCGCCAGTCCATTTGGGTATGAAAGAATTCCCCGCTTTAGTAGTGTCCAACTGTTTGTGCCATTATTGCTGTTGTGTTATCATCATTAGTTTAATCCACTGTCACTCAAGGACTCCAGTCAGAATCAAGGCTCTATTCTGTTAGCTGCTAGAGGCACACAAGGACATTTCCAACTGCATGTGGACATCCAGGCCATGTCTAAAATTTGCTGTTCCTGTACAGCACCCCTGAGATCCAGGCTCTGTTCTCTGTACATAAAAAGTCTAGGACTTTTTCACCCCCTTAACAAAGACCTTTCTTAGGGTGACACATTGCCATCTTGTGCTCCCAGTTACACTCAAAAGGCTGCTCCAGAAACAGCCTTCCTGGTTCCAGACACTAAGCACAGCACCACCTAGCCCCACGGACTACAGCTCTTGGCATGCCCAAGAGCCACCCGGAGAGACAGGCTGGGCTGCATTCCACACCAGGGAGCACCTGTGTACCCAGGGGTGGTGGGACCAGTTGCACACACCAAGGCCTGGGCTGCCTCCTGAACCTGGGTTGGGCAGAGCCAAGGGACTCACTGTGGGCTGGAAAAAATCACTTGGTGGTTCAGGTGCAGCCTGCAGGTTGCATTTTGCCCATCCCTGTGATAGAATCATAGAAAATTAGGGTTGGAAGGGACCTCAGGAGGTCAAATCTAGTCCAACCCCCTGCTCAAAGCCAGACCATCCCCAACTAGATCATCCCAGCCAAGGCTTTGTCTAGCAGGGCCCTAAAAACCTCCAAGGATGGAGATTCCGCCACCTTTCTGGGTAACCTGTTCCAGTGCTTTACTACCCTCCTCATTAGAAAGTTTTTCCTAATATCCAACCTAAACTTCCCTTGCTGCAACTTAAAACCATTGCTCCTTGTTCTATTGTCTGCCACCACTGAGAATAGTCCACCTCCATCCTCTCTCGAGCCTCCCTTCAGATAGTTGAAGGATGCTATTAAATCCCTCACAGTCTTCTCTTCTCCAGACTAAGTAAAACCAGTTCCCTCAGCCTCTCCTTACCAGCTATGTGTCCCAACCCTCCTCTCCATTTTTGTTGCCCTCTACTGGGCTCTCTCCAATTGGTCCACATCCTTTTTCTAGTGGGGCACCAAACTGAACATAGTACTCCGGATGTGGCCTCATCAGTGCCAAATAGAGGAAAAGAATCACTTCCCTTGGTCTGCTGGTAACACTCCTACCAATGCAGCCAAGTATGCCATTAGCCTTCTTCACAACAAGGGCACACTGCTGTCTCATATTGAACGTATGGTCCATGTAACAGGGTGGGGTGCCTAGATGTGGCTGTGTTACCCCCTGGTCCTTAGCCATGCCAGACTTGCCCTACAAGAGCCCTCATTCTCTCCTGCCACGTCTTGATGGTATGATGAATATAGGGAGGCTGCCCTTGAGCTTTAGGTTTGGACATGGTCTGACTAGATCCCAATAACCCTGTTGTTTCCAGACCCCTTAACGTCCCGCTTCACTGTGGATGGATCCCGAGTCTCTCAGCCTTATGGGCCTTATGCGTAGCTCCAGCCATCCCTTTACCATGCCCCAAGCCTTGCAGATGATACTGGTGTTGTCCTACCTAGGCCCTGTTATAATTCAGCCCCTTGACCTCGCTGGGCTCTCCACAGCCCTGTCTCTGCGCCTCTTGGTGCTGGGCTCTGTGCACCGCAAAATGCTGCGCCCTCTCTGGAGTCAGGGTCTGTGGCCCCAAATGCTGTGCCCTCTCTAGCGCTGGGGTCTGTGGCCCCCAATGCTGCGCCCTCTCCAGTGCCGGGGTCCCCATGCTGCAGTGGGCCCCCCAGTGAGGCCTTCTCCTTCCCCAAATAGCCTCACCCAAACCACCAGTATTATCAGACAGTACACAAACAACACCCAACCACCATGAGTCCCTGGGCTGTAATGTAATGTAGAACTCACATCACGCTCTGCCCCTTTAAAAGAGTAAAACTCCCTCTCTGAGGCTCAGTGTCTAGCAGGCAATGAGACCTTATGGGTCCTGGTGTCCCCTTTGTTCTAAGGGTAGCATATCTGCTGACTACCCCATCTCTGGGCCCTTCCTTCCTGGAGGCTCCTTCCCCTTTGGCTGCTGGTAGGGAACTAACTCCTTAGTCCCAGCCCTGGGGTTTAAATGGGCCTAGGGCCCTGCTTCCTCAGGCCAGCTGACTAGGTGCAGGTGCAGCCAATTCCCTCATTAACCTCATGGCAACCTGCACCTGGGTTCTTATTTCTGCTCTAAGAGGAGCAGACACCTTAGTGCCCTGCGACAGTCCACTGTAACCCCCAGGACTTTTCTGCAGAGCTGCTGCTTAGCCAGTTGGTTCCCAGCCTGTCCCAGTGCTTGGGATTCTGCTTACTGAACCTCATGAGATTTATTTTGGCCCAATCCTCCAATTTGTCAAGGTCTCTCTGAATCCTAGCCCTACCCTCCAGCATATCTACTTCTCTGCCCATCTTGGTGTCATCTACAAACTTGCTGAGGGTGCACTCCATCCCATCTTCCAGGATGTTAATGAAGATATTGAACAAAACCACTCCCAGGACTGACCTCTGGGGCACTTCACTTGATACCAGCTGCCAACTAGACATCAGGCCATTGATTACCACCTTTTGAATTTGTGGTGCTCAGGAGTGGTCCCAGAAGACTGGAAGGGGTTCAATGTTGTGCCCATCTTCAAGAAGGGGAGGACAGAGGACCCAGAGAACTACAGTCCGATCAGCCTGACCTCAATCCCAGCAACAATCCTCAAAAAAATTCTCAAGCACTCCATATGTGATAAACTAGTAGAAGTCCCCTCTCAACCTTCTCTTCTTTAGGCTAAAGAGGCCTAGGTCCCTCAGCCTTTCCTCATACGGCTTGCCTTGCAAGACCCTGCTCATATGGGTAGGTCATGTCTAACTAGTTAGATGGCTGGACCAGAACCAGATGTAGTTCAACACTGAGAAGTGTAAAGTGTTCCATCTGGGGAGGAAAAATCTGCAACAGACTTACAGGCTTGGTGGTGCTACGCTAGCTAGCACCACATCCGAAAGGGACCTGGGGGTCATAATTGATCATAAAATGAATATGAACCACCAGCGTGATGCTACAGTTAGCAGAGCAAACAATACACTGGCATGCATCAACTGATGCATCTCAAGCAAAACTAAGAAAGTTATTCTCCTGCTCTATTTGGCATTGGTGAGGCCACAGCTGAAGTACTGCATCCAGTTCTGGCCGCTGCACTTCAAGAAGGATGTGGAGAAGCTTGAGAGAGTCCAGAGAAAAGCCACTCGTATGATTAGAGGCCTGAGGAGCAAGCCATACAAGGAAAGGTTTAGAGATATGGGACTGTTCAGCCTAGAAAAGAGAAGACTTTGGGGGGATTTGGTGGCAGCTTACAAATATACCAGGGGAGAGCATCAGGGGCTAGGTGAACAACTATTCTCTAAAGCACCCCAGGGGAAAAACAGGAACAACGGTCATAAACTCCTAGAAGGATGTTTCAGACTGGATATAAGGAAAAACTTATTTATGGTTCATGTCACCAGACTCTGGAATAGACTCCCAGCAGGTGTGGTGCATGCACGGACTCTGGAGATCTTCAAAAGGAGACTGGATGCACACCTTGCTGGGGCTCTTTAACCCCAGCAGTCTTTCCTGCCTAGAGTAGGGGGGCTGGACCCAATGATCTCACAAGGTTTCTTCCAGCCCTAAACTTCTGTGACTGTGAGCCTGGCCATCCAACCAGTTTTCTATCCACCTTACAGTCTATTCATCCAACCCTTACTTACTTAGCTTGCTTGCAAAGATGTTGTGGGAGACTGTATCAAAAGCCTTGCTAAAGTCAAGGTATACCACATCCACTGCTCTTCCCATATCCACAGAGCCAGTCATCTCATCATAGAAGGCAATGTGGTTGGTCAGGCATGACTTGGTCTTGGTAAATTCATGCTGACTGTTCCTAATCACCTTCTCCTCCTCCAAGTGCTTAAAATGGATTCCTTGAGGATCTGCTCCTTGATCTCTCCAGGGACTGAGGTGAGGCAGACCAGTCTGTAGTTGCTGAGATCCTCCTCTTCCTCTTTCTTCAAGATGGGCACTAAATTTGCCCTTTTCAATCACCTGGGGCCTCTCCAGACTGCAACAAGTTTTCAAAAATAATAGCCAATGGCTCTGCAATCACATCAGCCAAATACCTCAGCAGCCATGGCTGTATCCCATTTGGTCCCATGGACTTGTACACCTTCAGCTTCTCTAAATACTCCCTAACCTGTTATTTTGCCACTGAGGACTGATCACCTTCTCCCCAAACTGTGCTGCCAGGTGCAGTAGTCTGAGAGCTGACCTTACCTGTAAATAATCCCTATCACAAGTCAGTTGGGGTCCATTTTTTAAAGCAGTTAAGTTTTCCTCCTCCCTTCTACTGGAAGGCTGTTCCAGAACCTTACTCTTTTGATGTTTAGAAACCTAATTTCCACACTAAATTTATTCACAGCCAATGTATATCTCTTTCTGTTTGTGCCAGTCTTGTTAAGTATTGTTAGCTTAAGTAGTTTGTCTGCCTCCTGGGTGTTTATTTATAAAGAGCAATTAAAACTGCTCACAGATTTTGTTTTGCCAGGTTAAACCAGCCAAGGTTCCTTAGGGTTTATCCACATATCAGAGGACCACTCCAGGGCATATGTCTGCAGTTGCTCTTGAGACATTGATTCCCAGTATGCTGGAAATCCATCACTGGTGATAACCCCGGAGTAGACTCACTGACCTACTTCTAAGCTTAGAGCATTTAAAAAGGAAGAGAGAGCTTAGATGGGCTTGGGGACGTCCTGGCCAGAAGATTTTGCCATCATGGTTGGCTGTACCCATGATCTCTCCATTCCTCTGATCAGCCTAATACCCTTTCTTTTCTTCTGCTCCAGTTTGAATTCATCTTTTTTGAGCATAGGTGGCCTTATGTGAGCACAACACTCCAGGTCTCGCCAGTGACTTGTACAATTCCTTCCCTATTTGATACCTTCCTTTATAGTACTGTATTTTCATTTTTTTGACGGATGCCTCACATTGGAAGCTCATTGTCGTCCTATGAGGAACTTGTGCACCTGGATCGTCATTCCCTCTATCATTTTCAACAAAGGATCTAGCAGTTCACAGGAGAAATTTGTGTTATGAGGTTCTAAATGCATGGACTTGGTCACTACCATTAAATTGTGTCCCATTTCATTACTTCAGTCCACAGGGTCTTGTTTTCCCTGTAGAAAACTCCAATCCTCCCCTGCATGAACAAGGATTGCAACATTGTGTCACCATCAAATTTCACTAGTGTATGCCTACTTTTTGCAGCAAAGTCAGAAATGAAAATATGAAATAAGATCAGTCCCAAGACTGATTCCATAGGAGGTCCACTAGTAACATCCTTCCATCCTGATACTTCCCCTTTCAGCATGACCCATTTTCAGCTCCCCTCTAGCAAGTGCCTTGTAATTCTTCTACTAAACCCCTAGTTCAGGGGCAGCCCACAGGCTGAATCTAGCTCACCAGCCAATTTTATCCAGCCCGCAGGTGCCCACCAGCTAACTGTACCATACCCAGGCTGTGCACCTCACTCCGACCCTTGTGCATGGAAGGACCCAGCCAGCACACCGCTTCCAGACAGGGCTGCTGCTGTCACTGCTGGTAGGAGTGCACAGCCTGTGTCCAGGGGTGTGGAGGGATCATGGAGCTCAGTTAGGTTGGGTGTGGGTGTGAAGGGGAGGTGGGGACATCCCACACACTCTCCCCCATGGTGCACAGCCTCCAGTGGCAGCAGCAGCAGCAGACACAGGCCCTTGGGGTGCTTGTGGCTTGCACAGGGACTGCCTCCTGGCGGTGCCCAGCAACAGCCAGAGCTGCACATGGTGGAGAGGAGTGCAGCCAGGCCAGCCCACCTCCATCTCATAGGGCATAAGTGCAGCTCCCGACATTCATGTGCCACTGGGGGGACGCCCCAGGAGATGGAGCCAGCTGTCTTCTCCACTGCCTGCTGCCATAGAAGCAGGGGGCAGGGCTCCTCACCACGTCCAGCAAAGTCCCAGGACCTGCACAACAGGGAAGGCAGCCAGCTCTGTCAGATAGGGCTTCCCCTTGCTGGCATGTGCATTCCAGGAGCTGCACATGCACCACAGGGAATCCCACACAAGAGAGGCAGGCCAGCCTGGCTGCACTCCTTGTCACCACATGCAGCACTGACCAGAGCCACACACCACCAGGTGGCAGCACCTGCTCAGGCCACAAGCACCCCAAGAGCCCCTATTGCTGCTGCTGCCACTGGTGGTGGAGGCTTTGCATCATGGGATGGGAGTGTGTAGAGTGTCTCCACATCCTCCCACCCTGCCCCCACAATCCCCCACTATAGCAAACCCCTGCAGTGTCAGGCACAATCACGAAAGCCAATGAGGGGTTTACTCACTTTATATGGAGTGTCCTATGGATTAGGGTCACAGGACAACAGGCCAATGGGAAGGGACAAATACAGGTAAATAGCCACTTGGAGTACAACAGCATACACTTAGAGAGCAAGTAAACAGGTAATGGTCAGTACCACTGGGGTACATACATTGATAGAGTCATAGATTGATTCATAGATTCATAGATGTTAGGGGCTGGAAGGGACCTTGCAAGATCATCGGGTCCAGCCCCCCTGAACTAGGCAGGAAAAAGACAAATGGGGTCAGGTGACCCCAGCAAGGTGACTGTCCAGTCTCTTCTTGAAGATTTCCAGGGTAGGTGACTGCACCACCTCTGGAGGGAGCTTATTCCACAGTCTGGACACCCTAACTGTGAAGAAGATTTTCCCAGTGTTAAGCCTAAAACAATCTTCCAGGAATTTGTGGCCATTACTCAGTACATACAGTCCTGTCCCCACCTCTGGAGGTGTCCCTAAGAACCAGCCTCTAGTCCTAAGTTGTTCTGTGCAGGTCTCTAGGTCAGGGATCATGTGCAGCCGATCTGTGGTTCAACTGTGTTCTGCAGAGGCTTCCCTCTCCTTCATTCTCAGTTACCATACCACCTGCAGCCCCTAGCACATAGCCAGCCTGGCTGTCCATTCACTTCCTCTTCCTGCTGCCCCACAAGGGCTCTGGGATTTGCAGTCCAGCATCACAGCAGCAGAGCTCTGCAGGGTTTCTCGTCACTTCCTCTTCCTGCTTCCAGACAGTGTTGCTCCCCTTCTGTTGCATACTCATATCACCTTTTCAGTTCACACAATGCATTACATTTAACAATACATACATTACACCTCATATAGACCCCACCCACAACATACCCTATGTCCCCCACACACATAGCCACACCCCCTCACAAATCCCACACACAATATACAAGAGTAAGACTATTTCTGAGCTGTTATGCAATCATCTCTATATACAGTTTACAAACACAAATCATGACAAAACATTTTTTGTAATAAAATTAAAATGTTATAGTAGGTGTTTGACTTGGTACAGGCAGTGCTCAACTTACAAAGTTTCAAGGTACAACATTTCACACTTACAACATTTATAAATTGACACCCTGTTTCAACTTAGGAAAGCAGACAAGACTCCAGAAAAACCTGCAGCCAAGACTCCTGAGAAGACTCCAGCCAAGAATGCTTCAAAAAGTCCAACCAAAAGCCCTTCAAGAAGTATAGCAAAGTCACCCCAAAGAAGTCCTTCCAAATCAATATGATTACTATTTACAATATAAATACATTCATGTAGCTATATTACTCATCTATAATTGATTGAGTAAAAAATTCTGGATTATTTTTGGTGAAAATAGGATATTGCGCCTTGGTTCAGGAATCAATCCCCCATTTATAACATTGTTTCTTATAAGAAAATTGGTTCTGAGTTACAACATTTAGGCTTAAGGACTTTTCAGGAACCAATTGTGTCATAAGTCCGAGGACTGCCTGTATATGATTTGGTTTTTTTCTGGTTCCAAGATGGCAACCTTTCCCTTCCAAGAGGAGTATTTCCAGGAGCAAGGAGAGAAACTTCTGGTGGCAAAGGTCAGTGGTTAGGAGTAGGACTTCTGGTCCCAAGATGGAGACCAGGGGGTAGGGCATCTGCCAAGGGGCAGGGCTACCCTTGCAGCCCTTGACAGCTCACCAGAAACTCATTAAGTGGCCCTTCAGCCAAAATAATTGCCCATCCCTAGTTCTTCATCTTAATAATTTCTTATGTGGCATCATATCATATACTTTGCAGGAGACCAGCTAGATTTGGCCTATCACCTCTCCTTCTGTAACAAAAACAGTTCTCTTATCAGACTCTATCTTTAATAAAGCAAGGTTGCATTGTACCCCATTTTCCATTTGTCTTAATGTCTTCAATTATTCCTTTCTTCACATTTTAAAACTTACATCACTGGCAATGTGTTGGATGTGCACGTGCACCCCCTGAGCTTGGCAGTACATCCCCTGAAAAAGGCGCCACCAACACTGCCAGTGGTGCCTGCAGGCAGTTGCCACTTACCACCCCCCCACACACCCCCGATCTGTGGACGGTCCTCAATCACGACTAGCTGCCAGTGGCATCTGTGGGCAGTCAGCAACCGCTGGTCAGCGCTCGCCGCCTCCCCCATCCCCTGCCATCACGCTCCCACTGGCAACAGTGCCACTGCCACCAATGGGAGCTTGCCATGCCCCCCCAGCCTCCGAGAGCACGCAACTTTCATGACTTACATTAAAACCTGGAAGAACTGTTTCTCCACCTATTTATTCCATTTTTATTCTGGGAAATTCAAATTTCAAGTCCTTACGCTTTCAAGTCTCAAAACCATTGCAGATGTCAGGAAGACAGGAAGCCACATGCAATAGCATGCAACTTAGAGAAGCCAAAGACAAAGTAAGGGAAAGTGTTAAGGCATTTGAGTGAAGGGATGAAGTAAATGTGGTGGCTCAGCCGCCTGCGGAGGGTTTAGGTTGAGAGTGCGTTTGGGGGTAGAAAGGTAAGATAGATTTATTGACTTAAGAAAAACACAACTACACGTAGTAACAAGACAAACGATGACAGACAAAAGCAATTCGCGTAGGCAACTTATCGGCAGTCCCTCTGATGCCCGATACACAGCAAGCTTCTCTTTCCACAAAGTTCAGCAAGGTCAGGCGTCCCTGGACAACGCTGTCTGAGGGGTGCCAGGAAGGACCCTGGAATGCAGTTCTTGGGCTCCTTGAGGTCCACAGGCCCACTGATCCAGGCAACAGCTAACTAATCCTTTTTACAGAGCTGCATCTTCCTTCTGAATGGTTTCCAAATATTTCAGCTAATTTATAGCTTCTGAAGGACATTGACCACTTAGATTCCTTTTTCTTCAACTGTCCTTTGACTGACCAATAGCAGTACAAGCCTTGCATTCCTTTGATAAGGTAATTTTAACTGTGCCACAGGGCCTTACTACTTCAAGGCTTTGCTAAATTTACTAGGCCTTACTTTATACAAGGCCTCACTACATCGTAAAGTATAATTAGGGTTTTAGCAACAACTTACAGCTTAATATCTAAACAAATACAGAAAAACACTTGGTCTAATCTTCATAGAGCTTTCAGCAAGCCCTTTTATCACACAGATATACTTTTCAGCTGCCACATGTGGAATACATGCCTTTAAGCTATGGAGCTGTAAGTGCCCAGTACCTCCAGAAATCAGAGACAAGGTGTGTCATGGTGATCACTCAAAAATTTAGACACATACAATTTGGGAAAACATGGATATAAATTCTCCTTCCTCTTTCTCCCAGCCAGTCCCATACCACACAACCTATTGACTCATGGCAATCTTCAGTTACAAGTCAAGTGAAGCTTATGCTCCTCCTTCCCAAACTTTAATAGATGGACTGGACAATTCCACTTCAAATGATTTGCCTAGTCAACACGTCAATTATTAATTCACCTTCTATGTGTTGTAATAGCTCTGATGTATTTCAGTTGGCATTGCTCTAATACATATTTCCATTAGGATTTAATGCTGGGCCTAAAGAGTTATTCAAAACCAAAATTGTTGTACAAATAAAACACTGACAGTGAAAGATAATACAACACCCTTTACTTCCTTATGCTTCAGTCCAGCTTTATTCTGTAACATGCCGAACTAATTGTATGGCAATGTCAGCCTTTTCCATAGACTTGCAGACATCATCCCTGCTATTCTCACTATCTGAAATCATTCTCTATATGAAACTTTGTCCTTCTAGGCCTGCCAGGATCCCCATCAAACATTACCGGGGCCAACTGGGAGGTGCTAGAGCTAGTCATTCACAAAATGCAGAAAGAAAGAAAACATGACAGTTCTAATTATTATAAATGGATCCTTAAATACTCTACAATAATTATGCGAAATAATCTCAGAATAGCAGGCATCTGCTGGAAGAAAAACTCTTTATGAGGTTATAAAAAAAAAAATCCACTATGATCTGCATGCGGCAGAAGGGAAAATTTATTTCCTAATTAATGCTGGTGGTTATTAAGACATTCATAGTTATTAATGACCTGGGGGTATTATATTCAGCAGTGAAGCTGGAATGCTGGAAGCAAGGAAGGCAATTTGGGGACTGTCACTGTTCAGGCCTAAGCCCTTAGGGCATTACAGCAAATGCCATGGGAGGAAGGAATGAGGCAACTGAAAGACATTTTTACCAGCCCTGAGCTCTTTTGACAAACTACTAACTATATTCAAACCATCCCCCAGAGACAAGAGGGGCTGCTTTTATACCCACCGTGGCATTTGCTACAGAACAGGTGAAGCCCCTTTCTTGAGTCCTTTGAGAACAGACAACATTGTGATGGGTGTCAGCTCCTCATGCACAGCAAAGACAAAGCAGAGCAGGAGGAAAAAGTGCTTACCAGGAAGCAGAGATGAAGATGCAGCAAGTGGTGGCAACTTCCAAACTGATTACGTAAGGGCTGCAACAGCCGTTCTCTGCCAAATATAAAGGGCCAAACTCCGAAAAGGCATGATCAGAGAAGAAACTTCTGTAAGACAGTGAACCAGCACTGGGGAGACTTAGGGCTCACGGGTTGCACCATCATGCAAAGTGTGCGCTTTATATCATAGTGACAAAGCATTTAAGAATGCAGAATAAGGAGCCAGTTCTGAACAGGCCCCTGGGAGTGGGTGACAGACAACATAGCTCAGTAAAATTTTCTATGATGAAGATTTAGTCCTTCTGGTCACATGTAGAGATGAGGAAGAAAAATTGCATGCAAATTATATTACAGACATCTGAGACATCTGAAACTCAAATTCTTACCTTACCTTTCCCCACTGCAGATGTCTGGGTTAGCAAGTTGGTTGCACCCCAAACTTGAACCCAGCCCTTTGTTTTTTGTGCTATTTAAATGGAGCCCATGTCCTGGGATCTACAGCAGCCTTAGAACATCTTGGTTAGATCCTTTTCTTCTTCCATTAATGCGTCTCTTGTTAATGGCATGTGTTGCTTATTATGGGCAGCAGTTAGAAATAGAACAATGCCTACTGGCACCTCTGACTGGGCGCTGATAAAACAGCGTTACTAATATTGCATCTGTACATAGCTGTTCCACCAACTTTGTGACAATGAAAGGTGGTGATCATTGAAAGCTGGAGATGAGGGCTTTCAAAACAAATACTTGATGTTGCATACAGAACAACGGATGTGTGATAAAGCTGTAAAAGCTATTATCTGATTATGTGCTCCTTAGCTATGAGTACTCACATACATCCACACTGCAACTAGGGGAGCAATTTGTCCACAAAATAATGGGGATGAATGGTGATAATTGACATGGAGACTACTAAATGCAATGCAGGCACTTGAAAGATATAAACTATTCTCTGGCTGGCACAAAGAGCAGGACAAAACCAGCAGAAATATGTTAGTAACTTTAAACTAGAACTCTGGTACTAATATAGTCAACAGAAGTGGACAAGAGTATGATATAGGCTAGAAACAGTGGAGTCTCCATATCCTCAGCCAGAGTACTAGCACAGAAAATTAAATGAGGGAAATAAACACTGTGGCCATCTTTAAACATGCTCGGGTGGGGTGGGGAGGGGGCACTTTAATTAGAGCAGCTCCAAGAGCTACTCTAATTAAAGCACCCACAGCAGCTCATGTATACAGTGTCCCATGTTTAAAATGGTGGCAGAATCACTTTAACTAAAGCTTGTTCGATGAGCATTACTTAAAGCAGTGGTGATACATAAGGGGTGCACAGGTGTGCACGTGCACCCCCTGACAGCGCTGGTGAATTCCCTGACCGGCTGTACTCGCCACTTAGGTGATGGGCAGGGGGGGCAGGTGGGAGCGCCAGCGCCCCCCTGCAAGTGCCAGCTGGGGAGTGGAGCACCGTTGCACTCCCAGAAGTGGCTGCAGCCACTCCTGGAAGTGGCTGCAGCGACTGGACAGAGCGATCACCCACTTCTCAATTGGGGTTCTCCCCCAGTCACTGACTGGTCACTGGGGGGGCATGTGCCCCCCCAACTAAAGCAGCACCAGTTGCCCATGACTTAAAGCACCCCCTGCTGCCATTTGGAGGCATGGGGATGCTGAATACACGAGACACGGAAGCTGCTGGAGCACTCTAGTTAGCACGCTCCAGCCGACTCGATTAATCGAGTCTGCTCCAACACACTGTAATTATGGCACATCAGAGCAGCATCCCTGCATGTCTGCAGGCACCCTGTAAGGCTAGGCACAAACTCATAATTACTTTCTGATGAGAAAGCATTAACTGTCAATTTACTGTTACAACAGTCTAATTTTGCTCATAGTGAAGTCTCAGGAAGGGCCTGATTTGACTGGTCCAGGGAGCAGAAGTCCTAAAAATGCTTCTAATTCTACCAACCAGCAACTCCAAACTCCACCAGCCCCTAGCGTTCTCCTCCTGAGAGAATTAAAGTTCTCAGTCATCTGATCACACCCTGTCCCTTGTTATTGCAGCTAAAGGAGCAATATTGTACCATGTGACCCAGGGGACCTGTCACTTTGGGTAATAATGAACAGAGAATACCCACAGGAACCACAGTTTGTGAGTCATCCCACGTCTGAGCTTGTCTCACATTATTCAATCCAGAGATAATCTTGAATAATAAACAAACCAATAAACAAATCCGTGTCTGCTCCCAAGCAACTCATGTAAAGGCATTGTGTGAAACCCAGACAAATTGCCTGCTGCAAAGAGCTTGCCCTGCTATAACTGTGAATTGCCATCGACTCACTGATAATAGTCCAACCCATAAAGCAATGGTACTCAGACCAGGGCTTCTGAGCAACAAGTGGCTCTTCAACACATCATCTATGGCCCTTCACAAAAAACATTAAAGGTTTTTTTTTAGCACAATCATGACTAATGCAACATATACAATTACATAGTGCAGGGGTTCTTTTTCCTTTTGCAATTGGAGTATGGTTGCCACAGTTCCCCTAGGGGTGTGCATATTACTGTGGTTCTTTGGTGAACACTGGCTGCTCTTCAGCCTATCAAGACTGAGTGTCACTGCCATAAAGGGTGACAGGGTAAAAATGATGTTTGGATAATAATTTGTAGAGAAAATAATATGTTAGGAATAAGGAAGGACCTCTGAGGTTATCAAATTCAACTTAGAAGCAGGTCAGTTTTTGGCCCCTGCTACTTTCTATTGGATGGCTGTTCCAGAACCTCTTGTCTTACTAAACCTCTGATGCTTAGAAACCATCTTCTAACATCTTTCCCTGCCATCCCCCTGACACCGGCAGAAATTATGTCCCCTTTTCTGCCTTTGTGTTTTGATGGACTAAACAGGCCCAGTTCCTCTTATGTATGATCAGGAGATTAAACACCTATCAACAGACTTTTTTCTGTGCCTGTTCCAGTATGAATTCATCTTTCTGGAACATAGATGACTAGATCTGTACACATCGTTGTGCCTTGTACAATGGCATTAGAATCAGAGGGTGGAAAGAACAAAGGGCTCCCTGGTCCACCCCCACCCATGAATTCAGGAATGCTACTCTTAAATCATCTTCAGCTGGTATTAGAGCCCAGCCCCTGGCAAGGATCTTTGAAAACTCCTGGTGCTCTGGTGTAGTTCCCGAAGACTGGAAGAAGGCCAATGTGGTGCTTATCTTCAAGAAATGGAGGAAAGTGGATCCAGCTAACTATAGGCCCATCAGCCTGACTTCTATCCCGGGGAAGGTCTTAGAAAAGTTTATTGAAGAGGCCATCCTTAAT
>NW_017728992.1:199902637-199902867 GCF_001723915.1 Gavialis gangeticus
AGCCTTCGATCTGGTATCCTATGATCACCTCTTGGCGAAACTGGCCAATTGTGGCCTTGGGTCCACCACAATCCGCTGGCTGGGGAACTGGCTCCATGGTCGGACCCAGAGGGTGGTAATTGATGGAAGTCAAATCGTCATGGTGTCCTTCGACCAGTGGGGTCCCCCAAGGCTCTGTCCTTGGACCCCTAATGTTCAACATCTTCATTAATGATGTGGACATTGGAGTC
>NW_017728992.1:199903677-199904875 GCF_001723915.1 Gavialis gangeticus
TTCCAGCCCTAATGTCTATGAAAAGCTATGAAATCTATGAAATCCTTCAAGTCCTTTAATATTTCACTTCTGCATTCTGTCGTGTATCCCGCCTTTACTCTCCTGCCACATCTTGATATAAATATTGTTTAGATGTTCTTACAAGTGGGAGACTTCCTATTGTACTTCTATGTTAGGGTTCTCAGCCATCGTGGGCTTTTTACCCCCATCTTTCTCTAGCTAGGCCTACCAGCCTAAACCCACCAGGAAGGGTTTGACTCTGAGGCTCTAGCTCCTTAATACTCTCTGGGCCCATGGCCCTCCTTTTGTCCTCACTACAGCACCAAGCCTTCCGGTCCCCTTTCATACTATGCCTCTGGGCACTGAGTTGTTGGGTCTTCTGCCTCTTTGGGCTTGGCTGCTTTCTTATAGCTCAGGCTACTAGCCAAGACCCACCCACTGGGACCCAGTTTAAAGTCCTGCAGTCAGCTCTGGGCCACTGGCCCTGTATGGCTCCCCCCACCCCCAGTGCACTGGGCCCTTTGGCCTTTTATGACTGTGCCCCGGGGTGCTAATGAGGACTCCTCCTCCCCTACAGCCTCAACCACAAACCACCAGACTATCAGTTAAACACAAACAGTAAGCCCAACCGCTATAACCAAAAAAATAAAATAAAAGAAGGCAGCCTTCCAGCTCATATTTTCCATGGCTCTGTGCTTCTTCTTCCCACCATCTGTTATGTTCCTGCTTGTGGGACTGCCATAGCTTCTCTGGGAGTCATAGGGAGTTCACCCCTTCTGCAGCCAAGCCCCTTTGCCAGCTCACCCCAGAGTTTTTACAGTTCTGGCCTGCTCCCTTCCAGTCACCTGACCAGCCAGCAAGGCTTTTAACCCCTACCCTGCCAGCAGGCTGTGCCTGGAAGGTTCTGGTCTTAAAGGGACCAGCCTGCTTTCCGGTAACAGGGCTAAGGTTCCCTGTCATAGGCAACTGCAAAGGGGATGGAGCTGGACTGTTCTCAGTGATAGCAAATGATAGAACAAGTTGCAATGGTCTCAAGTTGCAGCAAGGGAAGTTTAGGGTAGATATTAGGAGAAACTTGCTCACTAAGAAGGTAGTAAAACATTGGAAGAGGTTACCCAGAGAGATTGTGGACTCTCCCTCCTTGGAGATTTTTAAGACCCTGCTAGACAAAGCCTAGATTGTCTGGGATAGTATAGTT
>NW_017728992.1:199909875-199911826 GCF_001723915.1 Gavialis gangeticus
GGGTAGATATTAGGAGAAACTTGCTCACTAAGAAGGTAGTAAAACATTGGAAGAGGTTACCCAGAGAGATTGTGGACTCTCCCTCCTTGGAGATTTTTAAGACCCTGCTAGACAAAGCCTAGATTGTCTGGGATAGTATAGTTGGATGGTCCTGCTTTGAGCAAGGGGTTGGACTAGATGACATCCTGAGGTCCCTTTCAATACTAATTATCTATGTTTCTGTGATTTTTATGACATAGCCTTGGCCTTTTGTACTGTTGAATTGCATTCTTTTCCCATGATATCCCAATTCTTTTTTGCAGTAATGATGGCTCCTAACATTGTCATCACAGGTTCGTTAGCCCACACCTAATTTGGGGGTTGTCAATAAAGAAAATATTAAATAAAATCAGTCCCAACTCTGATCCTTGAGGAACCTCCCTCCATCCCAATACTTCCACTTTCCACACCACCATTTACTGTCACACGTTTGGCTAGCTCCTTACCTACTTTATACTTTTTCTACTAATCCCCATCTTCTCCATCTTAATTAATAATTTCCCATCTGTCTCTCTATCAAATATTGTAGTGAAGTCCAAGCAGATGAGATTTATCACATTTCCTTTGACTGCAGCATCAATTATCTTCACGAAGACAGACATCAGGCTAATCTGGCAAGATCCAGATTTTGATAAAGCGACATTGAGGCATTTTCCCCCGTCATTTTCAATTTACTTTTATGTTTTAATTATTTTTCCTTCATTTTTTTACTGAACCTTGCATACTGCTCTGGTCAAACAACTGACCCTATTAGTTTTATAATGTTTTCCCTTTTTGTCAGAACAGAGAGTCTAGGTTTCTGAGAGGTACAGATGTTTCCTAAGAGAGAAAAAATAAACTGACTTTAACAGAAGCAGAAGCAAAAAAACCAGGGTTCTCCTTTTGTAAGGCAGTGTCCACTTTAAATATAGCAAATCAAACTGTTCAAAGCCTCAGTGATTACCATACTGATTAATTAAAGCATGATGGCTCAGCAACATAGACAGAATTTTTCTTACAGTGTTTTGGAAAGGAGGTCAGGTCAGTATGTCATTACTTTTGTTGTAAGGGAAGACAGTGTAAGATGCAGCGAACCTCTGCATTTGAGTATAGAATGGTGTTATTTAATTTCATGTTGATTTACTCCCAAGCATTTACAGCAATAGTTTCACATCGCTGTGCTGAAGAGGCTTGTTTAAGTCAGCAATTATTTCTTAGTGAATAATTTATTGAACAAATTTAGATACTTTCCCCTTTGTGAATTGTACTCCGGAAGAAACGGTTACGGTTTTCTTTAACTCATTCATTAGAACGGCTTGCGGCATGCTTTCTGCAATGCAGAAACTTGTACACAGGCAGAGTGAGGAGCCAACTACAATTCTTCATGATACTGCTTATCGTGCTGGTCACCATCAACTCAGTGGTGTGCTATTCCCTTTCTGATCTCTGTATGTTCCGAGGAGTTGTCCTTGCTCCAACGATGAACATATTTTATCCAACAAGTATACAATACAAAATATGAAAATGTTTGTTGGAAAAGGAAATGGAACACAAATTGGGCCCTTACCAGTAGACCTGAATCTTAGCCACTCACTTTCCCCCCCGCACAGCCCCCTGTCCTCACCTCCCTCCTTCTCCAATGAATTGTTTAATTATTCTATGCAAAGCAGAACAGCTTCAACACAAGAAACTGAGAGCTTTCCAGGCCCCTACGCAAATAGCCCACAGCCTGCTAGTTAGGGCACTTTTGCCTCCCAGAAGACATCAAATGTAATGAGATAGAGGAAATTAAACCCATGTCTCCCATATCCAGGCTGAGTACACATCAGCCATGGAGCTACTGGATAAAGTCATCTAATTAAGCTGGGTTTTGTGCAAAGATTGGTGTATTCTCCCTCAGAATAGCTAGTTCAAACCCAGATGACATAGGGCT
>NW_017728992.1:199911837-199914831 GCF_001723915.1 Gavialis gangeticus
TCCGACCCTAAATCTATGAAACTATGAAACTATGAATTAGGAGGGTTTCAAAACTGCCCACTAGATTGGGTCCTCCAGGGGATGAGGGCAGAGGAAATCCTTATCTGTGGCTCTTGACAGGGCTTAGACATGAGCTGGGCCCCAACCTGCTCAGCACCATCAAGCAGGAAATATCTCCAAGATGGCCCAGCAGCAAATCTGCAGGTATCCAGGGAACCTCATGAGCAACAATGAAAGTATCCAGGGATTTTAAGTCTAAAGTACTTTATAGGGGTGTCACAGCAGAGTGGTCAGGGAGTCTGGCTACAGCCCCACAAGCATAACTACCCTTTGCTTCACACACATGCTGAAAGCAGCCGCCTGCCAGTTAGTACCTCATAGATCTGATTTGTGAGTCAAAGGAAGCCAGACTTGGATCATTCCCTCACATGATGCTACTGCGACCAAACCCCGCTAACTTGATATGCCATTTTGGCTCAGCTGGGCTATGGCTAACTAACCGGGAGTTCTGGACATGGTAATACTGGATGTAAGCAGAATTTAGGTACCTAAATCCTTTTTGTAAATATGTTCCTCATGGGTTTGCCCAAGGTCACACATGGAACATGTAGCAAAGAAAGCAGTTTTGCTCAGGTCACCCAGATCCCAGACTAGCACACCAACCCATCTTCTATCCCCCGCCCCAGCTTTGATGACTAGAACTGATAGAATGAGGTGCCACCACTTATATTTGGGGTTCAAAGTTTGCCTGCTGTGAATATTTGTCAAATATTTGCTTAAAATAGTCTCTCTGCCACCACTTTTTTCCAGGAAGCTCATTCACTAGAATATTTGTAGAAGCAAATGCAAAAGGGGCATGAACACGGGGAAAGTAAATTTCATGTTTTGTTCACAGTAAATGTATTGAGCCCTGCTCTTGTAAGTTGTTAGCAGCATTAAGCCTGCAGAACCTCCTGTTCTGATTAAGTGTATGCATGCGCTTTCTTATAAGGTACTTATAATACTCTCTCCTTGATCTGCCTTCCACTTACCATGTCCCTTTGAATAGAAGATGCCCTTGAATTTGAGAAGCACCAAAATTATTCAGTCTCGATTTAAAGGGGAAAAAGATAAATACAGGATACAGCCTCTCTCTGATTCACAGGAGCACTTTGCTTTTCTTTTTTTAACTCAAACTGAAGATGCAGGCCATTTTCAGAAGAAAATGTTTTCTTTAAAAAGTCTTCTGTTCAAAGGAATACTGTAAGTACATGAGGCCTGGAATCGCTCGCTGCCACCGCCTATTTCCCTCCCCCGACGTAAACAGAGCAGATCATCTTTCCAGTGCGAGTAAAGGGATTAGAAGAACACCGGGGCGGTGAGAAAGAATTACATATTATGCATGCCAAGGTATAAGTGAGTCAGGTTTCCTCACAAGTTCACAGGTGAAGACTCAAAACCAAGTCCTAGTCTGTATTTTTCATTTGCATTTTAATTTAGAATAAAAAACATCATCTTCCTTCTTCTGCAAACCCTGTCATTTTGCTAGTTGGTCCTGCCAGCTTCAGTCAGAACCACCTACATGACTCTTTCTCTAACCCACATAATTCCCCCAACTGTAAACACAGCGCTGCTCCTTATTTTGTATCGGCAAAGTGACAATCCTAATTACAGCCGTGCAGCCCAAACATTCTGCCACCCTGTTGCGGAGAAAAATACACAGAGATACTGAGACTGACTCAGAGGCAGGAGGGGAAAATGCAAGAAAGAGGCGCTCGGCTCAAGCACTTCACCTACTAAGGAGCAGGATTATTATTGTAATTAGTGCCAGTAGATGTAGAGAACGTATCCCTCCTACTGTGCTGCACAATGAGGGAATCTGCTAAACACTGCAGAAACCAAGAAAGGTTAAATAAGGAAAAGCCAAGAGTCAATAGAAATGGCTGTTACAGTGCATGCCCTCAGGGTGGCCTGTGGTAGGCCAGTAGGGAGTGCTACTATGCTGAGCCACCCACCTCACTGTGCCCCACCAAAACCCCACTTCAAGTGTCTCTTTTGGGGTGCTCACATTCAGCCGACTTCCTTCCTGGTGCGCACCCACAAGCATAGGGTAATCGCTGCCACCACCCGGGGCCTTGGTCTCCATTAGGGAGGTACACAGACCCTGATGACCTTGGGGGTGCTTTGCCCCCTGGTAGCATTTCTGGGTTCTCCTTATAGCCCAGAGCCACCCTGGAGGTTATTGGGTAATACTCCACTGAGCTCTACTTGGAGCGTAAAAGCCTGTCCCTCCTCTCAAACATTCACAGCTAAGTGTGCTGTATTAATCCAAGAGAGGGAGAATGAGGAAGGAGTATAGGGTAGAAGAGTATTAGAAAAACAACGCCTTGGGCAATATAGAATATGCTGAGTTCAGCAACTCTTTTGATACACGTTTGATTAACTTAGATCCAGCTTCCTAACTAATCTTCAGGCATGCTCATTGATTCATGCAGACAGCAGCCTGAGGTACTAACTCCAGAGTCTGTTCCAAGATGCTGCCCGGAGGACAGAGAGCCCCCCAGACTAGGTGACCTGACCTTTTAAAAAACGTTTTTGACTTCATCACCTGGTTCCAATCAGAAGCAGCCATTATTTGAACATAGCTGAGACAGACCAACCCTTTTAAAAGTTATCAGCATCCCCCAGGTGGGACGGGGGCGAGGAGGGGAGACCAGGACAAACTGCCTGGACACAGGAAGTGTGGATGGGATGAGAGGAGGTCCTCCCCAGCCCAGTTACCCAGATGATTATGCTGACCTAACAACACACAATTAGAAAGTAGGAGGGGGTGAGCAGGCTATCCCACTACAGGGCAAGGAGAGATTTCTTCACGTGACCCATAAGGAGTCCTCTTAGGATTCTCCAACATTTTTCCAAAAAAGAAAGGATGCTAGAAAGCGGGAGGCCATTCCTTTAATGCATCCAGGATCAGTGATATATATTTTTGCCACCCTGAAGCACTGTTCATGGAAA
>NW_017728992.1:199919831-199922708 GCF_001723915.1 Gavialis gangeticus
TTTTCCAAAAAAGAAAGGATGCTAGAAAGCGGGAGGCCATTCCTTTAATGCATCCAGGATCAGTGATATATATTTTTGCCACCCTGAAGCACTGTTCATGGAAATGGGATGCGGGTATCCATCCTGGAAAGATGCTTGAGCTCCCTCCTGGGAGTTTGGCAACAAGGTCACGTACTTCATCACGTGGAACAAAGAGAGGAGACCATGCACCCAGAGATGCCCTTTAACTAACCTGCACCCTCTGAGAAAATAAATAGATTTTATTCATGGCTCAGGAGAGACAAACGATACCAGAGAAAGGGCCCAAGGAAACATTGCACAGCTCAGCTGCCTGGCAAGTCAAAATGAATCAAATGAGAGCTGCACGTATGTAACTGAGGGCATGGGGCAGGAAGCTATCATCTTCATTTAGACTGGCAGCAAAATACAACAACTTCACCCAGGGACTGAAAGCAAACAGTATGCTCTGTATGGCTTCATATAGCCACTGCTTTTGCTTGATCTGGGTCAGCATGGATTTATGTGGGGGGTTTTCTTTTAAACTTACCTCTTCCTTTATTCACAACAGCTGGTTGTGGACCAGGGTGTTTAAAGTTGTCTGAAGAAATGTGTCAGGAGTGACATGTTGCAATATTTCAAGTGTTAATTTTGTACTACCCTGAGGGCAATGTATTTAAAATTGGAGAAGAGTGCAACTTTCTTTTCCAAGTCAAGTTTTTTGCCTTTCTGTTGCTCTACTGCATAATAAATTATCTTTGTCTTTTGTGGGGAGACTAAAGATAAATAGCTGACTAAAGACAAAGCATATGGAAGACCCTCTACTGGGGTCAAATTCTGGTATCAATGGGCACTGCAACACCATCAAGCTCAATGTTTCACTCTTCCACTTCAACGGACCATGTTTCACTCAACCATCTCCCTAGCTGCTCAATCACAGAAACCAAATTTTCAATACGTTGCAAGACAACCATCAATCTTCTCTCTCCCTTTTGCGCTCCTCAACTATTGGCAGTGTTTACATTTCACTGTAGCATTTCTATTGTAAAATGTTCCAGCAAAGATTCTGTACAGCACTTAGCACAATGCTGCCCAGACCCACGATATGGCCCTGGACACCACAGCAAACCAAATAACAAGTACTCTGAAGAATGATCTGGTTCTTAAAAATGTGATTAATTCAGATGCTTGGTTTTTGTATCACATCCTACCGGCGGCATACGCACTGAGAAATTCAGACGTATGCCCAAAAATCATTAACACTGTTCAGTTGCTTGAAATATTGATCAGTAACTTGCACAGAATCACAGGGCTGTGATCTACCTCAAGGGTCATGTGGTTCAACTCTCTGCACAAATGCAAGACAAGCCTCTGTGCAACTAAACCACTTCAGAACGATGCCTTTCCAGCAGTACCATCCTCCTACTGTTAGTTCAGAAAGCTTTTTCTTTCCTCAAATTGTATGTTAATCTGCTTTGCTACAGATCAAACCCATTGCTTCATTTCTACAGAGCAAACCTATTGCTCGCTGTGGCTGGAGTGCACAGTGGTTCTTCCTCTTTGTTGCAGCAGCCTCTCAAATATTTGAAACCTGCCGTCATGTCCCCTTTTAAACTCCTTTGTTCAGACTAAACAATTTTTCAGTCCGACTTGGTATGTCTTGCCTTCCAACCTCGTTTGCATTTACTACATGTAAAATAAGAAACCACTCTCTAGAGGATTCCATAGTAAAGACTGCAAAATAATGTGATCTAGCTAGGATTATCCAAAATCATGCTATCAAATGTCCTATGAATCTTGTAGGAGATTGTAAATCTTGTAGCCTATCATACCCTGTTAACCGTTCACAATTTCACTCCTCTCTCCACCCTCCAGTGACAGAAAATTCCACCAGTAGACGGTCTTTTTCTGTCACAAGCAACTACCCATTTCCTTCCTCCCGAGAGCATGCTAAGAAAATGTTAGCATTTCCTAACAGTCTCTGAAAAATGTTGAACCATGATATTTTTATAAATTCCCCGTTCGGTTTTTAGAATAGCTTCCATTCCTGGATTGAAATTGGACCTCAAGGCTTCTAATATTTGAAGACAGAATATTTAGGCCATGCTTATATAAGTACTTCAGCACGACAAATCCAGTGGGGAGTGGAAAATGCAACCCAAAAGATTAAGCACACAATGTTCTGAGCTTTTTCTGGATTGATCACAGTTCTGGACTCAGGAGCTGGAACAATAGATAAACCATTACAATGCCGCAGCAGAGTCATTTATTTTGCCACCTGTGCTACTCACATGACTCATTGAATCGCTCTCTTTCCTCCCTCCTGCTCCTCCCCCTGGCCATACCATTAATCACTCTCTCAGGGTGTCTCATTCTCCAATCAATTGCAAAAGAAGTCCCGATGACTAACATTTTTCCCTCTGTTTGTTGCAGGCTCTAATTCCTCCTTATAATGACCTTTAAGTTATCCTTTGCACTTGTTCCTCGCTCTGATCTGATACTTTAGTATTTTGAAGGTCTTTCCATTCCCACCAAGTTTGGTGGCAGCAGAATTATCGTCTGTACCACACAGGGTTAGATGTTCAGTAATGATGTTTCTCATCATTTCTCTAGACTCTGCGTGCTAAAGCCCCCACTTTGCTGAATCATTTAACTGCATCTTTTAATTCTCATAAGATTTCAGGGGACACAAGCAAGTGCTTCAGGTTCTCAAGCCCTGGCTGCATGGGAACATGGGTTGGAGCCTGTGTGAGCAGTTGAGGAAGTGAAACTCGTGTCTCTCAATACCTGCACTAGTGGTCTACTCATGGAGTTATTGTATAAAAGGGGCATTTCGTATGTCTCAGTACCTGCACTAGTGGTCTGCTCGTGGAGTTATTG
>NW_017728992.1:199922719-199929140 GCF_001723915.1 Gavialis gangeticus
TGGTCTGCTCGTGGAGTTATTGTATAAAAGGGGCATTTCCTCCTCTGATAATTTCAGTTTGAAAGGAGAGAGTGAGCCCAACGCTGTTCGGTCCTTTGAAAGGAAGGCCATAGCTGCCTACCTTTAAGAAACCGGTAGAAGTGCAAGTCAGGACCAGGTAGAGGCACTGAGTAAAGTCCTCAATGAACAGGATTTAAAATACATCTCTATACTCAACATTTACTTCTTGGCATGCTCTAGCTATCTCTGTGCTCACAGAGCCATAGAAGATTAAGGTTGGAAGGGACCTCAGGAGGTCACGTAGTCCAGTTTAAACCAGGACAATCCCCAGCTGTTTCATCCCAGCCAAAGCTTTGTGTAGCTGAGTCTTAAAAACATCCGAGATTGAAGATTGTCTTTAAGAAGCGATGTGCACAATGTGGTTGCTTTGAATCCCATTGTGATGTGCGCTACTCCCATGCACTGAATTAGGAGCCTGAAACCAGGGCTGCGGATTCTGCTTGGGGGTTCGACACCTAGAAGACTTAGGGTGTGTCTACACATCGCCATACGGTGACGTTGCTACTACTTGCTTTTGGAAGTACTAAAACATAGTGCAGTAACTGTCCACACTGCGCCATGTGCATGGCACACAGTTAGATTTCGCTGCTACTTCGCCATAGTGGTGCACTTAAATGGGGGAGCGCACCGCTACGACGAAGTAGCTGCCAAGCACATGTTGACTCACATGATCACTGCTCCGACGTAGCGCAATGTGTAGGTGCGCCCTTAAGCACCTATGTCCTTTACAATACAGGTGTCAAGCTTACCTCGTGCCCTGGGCCAGATCAGGACCAGAGGGCATCTTGCAGGTCGGATCCAGTTCAGGGCAAGAGGAAGTGACAGCAACAGTAGCAGCAGCTCTGGCTCTAACCTCGAGCACGTGACACTAGCAGTGGCAGTGGCAACAGCTCTGGGTCGAACACAGAGTGCACGGTGGTGCCTCCAGTCCCCACCACATGCTCTGCGCTGGAGCCACAGCTTCCATCTCCATGTAGCGGCAGCTCCAGCACAGGGCACACAGTGGGGGCTGGAGGCTGTGGAGGTAACATCCCAGCAGTGGCGACAGGCAAAGTGGCCATAAGGCTGCTGGAGGTCCTTGCTCTCCCTCCTGTCACCAATCGCCATGTCCACCAGGGCCCGAGAGCCCCAGATTCTGGGGCAGGCCATTCCTCCCCAGCCACGCTTGCAGCTTTGAATGGGTCACTGATCATCCTGCAGGCCAGATAGAGCAGCTCCATGGGCCAAATCAAGCCCATGAGCCATACGTTTGACACCTCTCACTCTAAAGTTCTTGTCTTTATTGCAGAATTAGCTCCATTTATCTCCACCTGAGTTACTTCCCCTTTGGTTAGCATCACTTGAGTGAGTGCAAGACACCTGAGTGGCACAGAACACCCCAGCCCCCCACACCAGGACTCTGCACCCCACTTCTCTCCTGACAGGCTGGATACCTCAAATTTTAAGCACAGTTTAACAGGAATAGAGACTTTTCGGGTGTGAACACACTGCGACCAGAGATAAACTTTATGTTGCTGCAACCAGAGATAAACTTTATGTTGGATGCCTTCTCTCTTTCCTATGTAATACATGCACAGACCACACCAATTTTAGGAACTGGGTTAGCTAGTTATGTGCTTAGCATTTCTATACTTATCACTAGCCCTGGTCAGCATTTTCTTACTATCCCATCTTAACTTTTAGTCCTGACATGTGTAAAGCGCCAGCGAAAGTCTGATTACCTTATCCCTCTTAGAAGTGATGCTACAGAGCAGGGAAAAAAACCCTGCCTCAGCTTTAGAGCAGGTACCATTCAGTTTAAATCTCCTATCAGCATTACAAACCTGGTTTTTTTATGTCTTGCTTTTTAAAGGAAAAGATCAGTTCTTCTCCTTTTTCATATTTAACCATGCAATGGAGCTGTTAATGGTGATTTACATTTTAATTGGAAATAGGGAAAGGACTGTTACAATGTTTCTTTAAAGTTAATGGGGAGCTTTCATGCCTATTGCTTCTGTGCATATAGCTGGGACAGAGGGGAGAAATAATTCTGAAGAGCTAAGATGCTGGGGAACGATAAAGAGAAGCCGTCTAAGGAGAAAAGATCTGAACCAAACAGCAATTCAGGCTTTGAGTATAAAACAGAAAGAAAAGACTAGAGAAATAGGCTCACTGAGCATAGCCAAGTTTCTGGACATTGATATATATATACAAGAGTGTTTCCGACAGTAACAGCAATTTCAAAATAAAACCATTTTGTGTGCAACGATCATGAACTGGACCACATACAGTCATAAATGATGGGTGCCTTCAACAATGCTGCCATCAGTGTTCCCCACTGCTGCTTGGTTTCCTACTCGCTGCACATAAAATAGCTGTATTTCAAAAATCGCTTGTTATTTTCTGAACCTTGTACATACGTATGTAGAAACAGTCTTGATGTTCGGAGTGAAGCACTCTGTTACTGTCATTAGTTGTAGCAGCATAGTCCTGAGAGTCTCAACCGAGGACAGGGACGGTAACGGTACATGCTGTACGGATACCACAGAGGTAAGATGGAAAAACGGGGAGAGATGCAAAGTATCACTGTCCCTATCTGTAAAATGGGGCGCTCAAACAGGGTATGTAAAATAGCTCACCCAAACGTACTCAGGGGATCTGTGACAGAGGTAGAAATTAAGCCTAAAGTTGATGGTTTCACCTCAAAACCATTCTTCCTCTTTTTCACAAGTTCATTTTGAAAGATGAATAATTTTTCCCCATTCATTGTCGGCAGTCCCGCGGAGTCAAGGACGACGTCTGTCAGGCTTGATGGGTTATAGGAATAGTATCTTGAATTTCCTAAACATAGGAGCAGAGCAGGGAACTAGCACACCTGAGTTTTGCTCCTGCTGATTCAAGTACCAGACCCTGATTATACATGGATGCAATTTAATTTATCTCTCTCTTCCCTTAATACCTCCTGGGAGTTGGAAGGCTTTACACTTAGCTAATTCTTTTGACAAAAGAGGTTTCCAATGGAAAATGCAGTTTGTTAAAATCAATTTTTGTGGGGGGATGTGCTCGTTTTGAAGAAATCTTTTATGGGAAAATTCTGACGAGTTTCGTTTCAATAAAGCGGAAGCAGCTCATTTCCACTGTATTGCTTCTTTTTGTACTTCAAAAGTATTATATCTATTTTGTTGCACTATATGTGTTAACCATAGACATATGTCATACTATAAAGTATGACATACATCTCAACAATTTTAAAATGAATCCAAGTTTTCAAACGGATTTTTCCCCCAGAATTTCTATTCCTCAAGGAGTTTCAGCTTTGCAATCTGATTCAGACCAAAAAACAAATTTGGAAAACTCAGAATTTCCCACTAGCCAGAAATCTCACTGTCCAGACAGCTCTGATAACTATTAGCCATATTTTATAGAAGGAGAAATTAAGCTAATAGGAGTGAAGCGCTTTTCTAAGAGTTATTTTATGCATCAGTGAAAAACAAATAAAGCCAGTTAAAAAAAAATCCTCAAAGCATTTTTCCTTCTGGAGAAAACACAGGAAAAAATCTTGGAGAGGGAATTTCTATTTTCCCTCAAAAAAAAATTAATGAAGAAAACTGAAACCCGAAATGTTCAGCCCATAGTTTTTCAGACTGATAGATTTTGGTTTTAAAAATTTATCTCGGTGGTTTTAACTCCCAGCAGCTCCCTCTGGTTTGTGGACAGTTTTGATAGTTAGCCTTGCTAGTCTGAAGTCAGGCAGAAAGAAGGCTAAATATGCCTAAAATATAGAGCACAAGAGTTCACTTCGACAGATGCTGTGAAAAGACAGCAGAGTTTGTCACAAGTGGAGCATTCAGGGCAAGCCCCCTGAGCGAGCTACAGCCGGAGAAATAATGCCACAATCTGGTTTGAAATAGAGAGAGGCTGTGTGGGTGGGAAGGTTGAATACTGCAGCCTCTACTAATGAAGGGCTAAAAACTGAATTCAAACCAAGTCTGGGTTGCAGGGCCCTCTTAAATATGTTATCACACCCTCCTTTCTCTATTACATCCTTCGGGTCCTGTTTTGTGTCATGCATATCTACTTTTGCTTTTCAGGGCTGGGGTACCCCATGGCACTATACATGCACTTTGTATAGTGCCCTGCCCATGGTTGAGCCCTCTAGGCACAACCACAGATGATTAACTATTTATTAATTGTTGTATTCCTTTCTTTTTTTTTTTCCAGATTAAACTTTCTGGGATGGGGAGAGGACTCTGTGCATTAAGCTCCCACAAGTCTTTCCACTCCTCACTCATCAGTCTTTCTTCTCCAGTGTGTGCACCAGGCCCAGGCAGGGTTAGTCAGACAGAAGTGGTGGAGAGGGGGGTCTCTGGACGGCGATCATGGCTCTATCGTGGACAGGAGAATGGATTAAATCACAGGAAAAACTTGGGCTGGCGGAGGAGGAGCAAAACAAAATCCCTTGTCAGATAGCTTCAGCAAAGTAAACCCAGAAAAATGCTGGGCAAATCATTTTCCCTTTCTAGAAGCCTTATGAGTAAAGGGTTGGTAATGATTTGTGTACACTAAACACTTCTAAGTAATTAAAATAACTTTGGATCTGCTGCAAAAGGAGCATATGCCAGCAAACTAACCTGACCAGGCCAACTTGGTCTGTGCTGTGCAAATTGATTTTGCATTAATACCCCTCTGGAGTGGGGAATCAAAGGATGACAATTTTGGAAGCCAGATGGCTCCCAAATCCTCTGCACGCATCCAGTGAGTGAGCTTTTAAAGACAAGATAGCTGTAATGCTGAGGTGGCATCAGGCTTTGCTTAGTCTAGCTGGACTGTACTATGCAATTGCCTGTCTCATTACAAAGTTCAGACTTGCATAAAGGAGCACGGAGTTAGCTGCATGAACCGAGGTGGCAGAGGGAATCGCTGCGTTAAACCTGTCACTCAAGTTCTTTGTCTCATTTTAGAAGGTCCCTGTAGAAACTAGACCAGAAACCTCCTCATAGGGGTAAGCATTAAGGGCAAAAAATCCAAAATGGTCAGGTAGGCATTTCCAATTTAGATCGTGCTGCACCTAAGAGGATGAGCTTGGTGCTAGGAAGTAAGCCACTAGAGATGACCAAATGGCAACAGTAATCTCCGAGCTGCATATGACTTCCCCCACCTCCCTATTGCTAGCATACTTGGATCCAATTTGGCAGCAGTGGGGTGCCATCACTACTAACTTTTTCCATAATTTTGATGTATTGTGCTTCTGGCTTGGTCTCTGGTCTGGGGAGTGGGAGATCTATCTTCCAGCCCCTGCTCTCAGGGTTATTTTGGTATCAGCCCTTGATTCCCAATGCAAAATGTATAAAGAGGCTGGGGAGCAGATGCTGAATCCCAGGACTCCCCCTTCCCAGCCTTGTGCTCTACCCACTAGACTACACAGTCAGGCACCACTGTACACACCTTCTTCTGGCATTGCTTTCTTCTCACCGACCCAGCTTCCAGGGGAGGGAGGCGAGCACACTCCCACATGGACACTAGCTTGGTGGCCTGCATGCACTTTCCTGTGGGATGAGAGGAATGGATTTGAATCCCCTAGGCTGAGGTGAGGTTAACTGCATCCTCTTCTGTTTCCTGGCTACATGTTTGACCTACTAGCTTGTTATGTCAAGAGTATCGTTTTTGGATGCAAGCAACCACAGTGCCATGCTTCGTACTGAGCCCCGGCGCTGTCCATGCATACTAGGAGTGCTCTAATCACACCATACCAACAGGGCCTTTCTGGGGACTTGAGCACCAATCCACCTGGTATCTGGATCACAACGGAGATCGGAGGGAAGTCAGGTGCCAAGGTGCTGAAACTGGATCACTTCTGAGCATGCCCAGAAGCTCAAGTACCTAAAGAAACTGGCAATCCAAAATGTGGGCACCTGTTGAGTTGTGTGGCTGTCTTCAGTGTCATGACTTTGCAACTTAAATGCTGCCTAAATCCTGTGTGAGGACATGACTGACCAATCCCAGTTTTGCCACCAAAAACAGAAATGGAGTCGTCAGAACTTAGGAATCAAGGAGAAGATCAAGGAGGAACTTTTAGCTTTTCACTGCACCATACCACAGAGCTCGGCTCCACCACGATGGTTTTCCAATGACTTCAGAGGAGCTACCTATGTATGCTGCAATGGGAAGAGCTGAGGAGGACAAATTCCACCTTTTATGGGGCACGGCCCCAGACTATATAGACAGCAACACTAGTCATGTCATCTGCCTTGGAAGATGACTCTTTCAATGACTACATTTAGTATCTGATCCAAAACCCACTGAGGTCTGACTTCTCACTGTTTTGAAGCAGATCCGTGTAAGACGAAAGAAAGGGGTGAGATTTTCTGATGAAATGACATGG
>NW_017728992.1:199929151-199936386 GCF_001723915.1 Gavialis gangeticus
CGAAAGAAAGGGGTGAGATTTTCTGATGAAATGACATGGTCCCAGGAATAGAGGGGCAGGAATCATAGAAAAGAGGGCTGGAACAGACCTCTGAGGTCATCTGGTACAGCGCTCTCCTCTAGGCAGGGTCATCCCTGTCTACAGCATCCCAGTCAAATGTCTGTCTACCCCGCTCTTAAAAATTTCCAAGGATGGAGATTCCCCAACTTCTCTAGGTAATCTGTTCAAGGCTTCATCACCCACACATAGTGAGGAAATTCTTCCTAATACCTAACCTAAATTTTCTTTGCTGCAGTTTAAGACCATTGCTGTCCCTTATGACCCCAAGAGAACAGACTATCAGCATCCTCCATGAGAAATCGTTACCAGACTGTGCCCCACTCTAATGACATTTGCAGTCATCACGGGTGGTGGCGTTGGACGTATATTAAGACAGAATATGTTCTTGTGAGAAAAATGAGGTAGATGACTGAAATCACTATTTGCGGCCTTGTTTCTTCTTTGAAGCAACAAAAGGAAAATGGATCTCTCCATTCATAGGAGGTTTTAAATACTGGGCTAATGAAGAAAAAAACCACCTGGATTCTCTCAGTCCATTCGCAGTCTGTCTTGTACTCTATAGGTGGACATGAGTACTTGCATTATTTTATTGTCCACTGCTACATTTTATCTTTTTCTGTATTATCATATACTATGTTCTGTTTTAATTGTGGGTAAACTGATAAAATAGATAATCTTATGGTGTTCTTTTACATTATCTCAATGTTATTAAGTTAGAATTGTATTTTTATTTTATAAATAAACTACTACTACCACTACTACTAGGTATAGTGGGAGTCTTTAAGATGTCTTTGAATTCTCAGGGCTAGGTGAAAGTGTCCATGCACAGAAAATCAAATCCCTTTAGAAACCACATGAAAAGCTTTCACCTGAGTGATACAGCAGGAACAATACAAGGTTTAATGATCTTTCCTAAGAATCAGTGTTTTTTAACATATGAAAGAAGTGTTTTCATTTGCCATGGTATGTGCTATTGATCTTGCCCATTTTATTTTGCCCAATTTGGCATACATTTAAAAATGTTCATTCATGCGTCTCGCAAGCTTTGATGTCTGTACAGTTTAGAGGAAATTGCAAATTATAGCCTAAGTGCATTTTCTCTGTATTATAGTAATAGCCTGTAATACAGCAAACAGCAATGTTAAAAGAAAATAGCGAGGCCTAGATTCCTCTGTTTTGCGAAGCAGTACATCTTGACACTTGGGCGAGTGTAAGAATAAATTGCAGTGTTTGCAGCACATTTAATAAAAGACAATCAACTGGGTCCAAAAATCAATTAGACACATTTCTTAAAATCCAGTGCGGCCTGCCAGCTTTTACTTTACCTTCAATGAGAGATAAGGGAAGCGCATCTATGTAACTTTAAAAAGCTGAGGCAGAAGTTAAGAAAAGAATTGGGTTTTTTGCACTTCAGATGAAATGCCTACTTTTGACTCCTTAGCATACATCACTAGCAGCCACTCTCAGACTTACACATTGTCAGTTAACCACCCAATTCTACTGCCAAGGAAATGACTTAATTTAATTTAAATGCCAGATAGTCACTAAGGTTATTACAAACCTACAAAAACCAAAATACATCAGTGTTGCTTTTTCATCCCTGAATCATCCATGGCTCCTTCTTATAGGATTCCTCCTTCAGACACGGACATCCTCACTGAGACGTTACCACCTTTGACCCACTCCCACATCCCTCTACCCATCACTAATCAGTCTCAGAAGCTATAGGGATTTTTTTTAAGAAGACTCGCTGGGGGGGGGCGAAATAAAATCACTCGCGACACACACAAATCATGTCCTGGGTCTGGGGGTGTGACACGGCTGGATTCATTCAGATTTGCAGTGAAAGCTAACTCTGCACTATTTGGGGATAGACTAACACCAGTGAATTCTGCACTGGTAGCTTCACCTAGACCTGTGCGTAGGCTGCCAGCAGATAAATACCAGTACACTAATTTAAAACATCAACTCTCCCTCCCTCTGCTTTTGATTCCAGTAAAACATTGCAGACCCAGCAGGAATGACCTACATTGTGATTTATCCACTGTCATACTATTGCTTCCACTTACCATCAATCAATTCCTAATGAATTCTACTAATTTTTAATATCCTTTGACCACTGGAAGCCTCACTTGTCTCCTATTAATTATACATTTTTCCATGGAGTTCAATGTATTCCAGCTTCTTCTACAGTACACTACCCAGCACATTCTTACTCTCATCAGAGAATAAAAGCTTCTGATTTACTCTCTCTCTCAGACTTATCGAGCCAAAATTCAACCTCGGCACAAGGAAAACGCTACTTCAGCAAACTCATTGGTTTTATACCAGGTTTAATCTGGCTGTATAGCTATATCATCTCACTTGAGCATGGGAGCCAAAGAGTGGCCAAGAAAAGAAGCAGGTCACCTGCATAAGCATGGTCACCACCTGAAGATTTTAGCCAAGACCACACACAGACAAAAAGCACTGTGCAAGTACCTGATTTTGGGGGTTACTTCAGATCACAAGAAAATAGGGCTGGAAGGGACCTCACAAAGTCATCTAGTCCAGTCCTTTGCTCAAGACAGGATCATCCCTGACCAAACCATCCCAGCCAAGAGGCTGACCACCCTGCTCTTGAACATTTCCAGGGATGGAGATTCTGTAACTCTTTAGGTAGCCTCTTCCAATATTTGATCACCGCCAGAGTCAGAAACTCCCTCTGAATCTCCAACTTAATTTCTTTTCTATTGCAACTTGAGCCCCTTGCTCATAGTTTTGTCCTCTACGGCCACAACAAAAAGCCCATCTCCACCTTTTCTGTCATTGGCCTTCAGGTATTTAATCGTAGAGCTGTTAACAAACTGGTTCAGTATCACCTCGGAGTCCACTCCAGCCTTCTGGCAGTGAAAGATACTGGATACTGCGACCGCCTCCATCATCACCACCCATTCATACAGCAGATTTTGTGAAAATCTGAATGTGGAAAGGCAACCATCCTCAAAGTACTGCCAGCAGCATAAGCATCAATTTATTTCCCTTGCGCTACACTGAATGTGGGATTTTATGACCTATCACTTTCAAGACTTTGTTTCACATTTCATTAAACATTATACAAGGTGTCTCATCAGAAAACATTGCTTTTATGGCAGTATTTTAAGCTCAGAGGCAGCAGTAACTTTGTCTTTGTTGTAATTAGCATGAAACCCACCAAATCTTGGAAGGCTTGTAGGGTGTCATGTAGATTTTCTTGTGCTTGTACTGATATGACATGTGCGGGCTCATTGAAAAGCCTATGTTAAGCTGTAGCTATTGATATCACTGTTATAAAACTGTATACATTACGTTGTGCCATTTGTACGTAACTTTATTATTTTAGATATGGTTTAACCAAAAGGAATTGAGGAATGTATACTTAAGGAACAGGGAGTAGGCAAAATGGCTAAGTATCTCTTGCCATTGCATTCAAAGGCCAGAACGATTGCCAGTCCCGATCACAGACAGGAGGAGCTGTTACTGGCATGTGCACCCGAGACGTTGTCTGCCTGTAAGAGGAAAATCAACCCTCAAAAAAGAAGGCATCAGAGAGGAATGGCCCATTAACCAAAGGAATACCAGATGTCCCAGAGAGAGACATTTCTGGAGGACTTTGAGACTCAGGAGGAATTGGGACAATACTCTTGAGGGGGGAGATCTGGCTTGGATGCATTTTCAGGGTATCTGTGAGGTGGCAGGGGTCTTTGGATTTTCCCAGGCAGGAGGAGGGTCCAAGTCCCCAGAGGTCAGGGCTAGGAAGATCAGCAGGAAAGCCGATCTCTAAAAATACAGGAAGAACTGGGTGGTAGGCAGGTAAGAGGGTAAGAAGCTTTGCCTTTTTTTTTCTTGTCTTCAAACTCACGGTCAGTTTTGTTTGTGCAAATTTTTCCTCCTATACAATAAATCCTTCTGCTGTATTGTCTCCTTACTGGTTGCCTATGGTAAAGAGTGATCTCTCGGCAAGTGGTAGTCCAAGCTAATCCATTCTATAGGAAGAGGGACCTAAAATTTCTTCCACAACCCAAGGGGAAGCCACCGGTGCTAGGAGAACTTCCACTGATGCAGCTGCGAGGTCTGGTATAAAGAAGGAGAACTGAGGCCTGCAGAGATAGGGACTTACCCCAGAGCAACCCTTGGTCTGTTCCTTGAGACGTGCAGCAGGACAGTGGGAAAAAACTTGCGGCTCCAGATGTAGCACACAGATGGTTTGTGACAGTAATATAGTCCCCCTTTTTTTTTTTGTGCAATATTTTCATACTCAAAGATTGCAAACAATTAAGTGACTGACTGGGCAAAGGTGCTCATGCACAACCAAGCTTAATTACAGCGAATACTTAGCTTTCAAGAGCAGCAGTTTGGAATCTGTGTAAGCATTGTGCTCTCAGGCATCAAGGAGCAGGGGGCGCAAATACCGAGACCTCCGTTCAGGAAGGCTCATTTTTCAGTAGCTTGAAATTGAAACTTCCACAAATTCTTCTTCCACGCTGCTGTTCTGGGAAAGATAGTCAACATTTTAACAAAGAGGAAAAATTGGGCTACAAAAGCCAAGGCAGGAGAATAATACCATTGTGATTTGCTGAACAATGTAACTGCACCTGAAGAGTTATTCTAGCATGGTATCTTGTATGCATGACTTTGTGACCAAGAATTCTTTATTCTTCGGTCTTACAGTGAATGGTTGTGAAATCATCCACCTTCTTTATTAAAAATACGAAGTCACAATATTTGCCTCCATTGCCTGAAGTAGAGAATCCCAGAGATAATGTTTATGCTTCATAAAATAGGGGTTTTTTTTATAGTTAATCTAAATTTGCTACCCTTTGAAGCAGTGTCTACATTTTCTTATTTAAGTACAGCGCATAAAGTGAGATTTGCTCAGTTTCTACAGTTATCATAATTTGACTCAGACCAAGCTAAGGGTTAATGTATTGGATAAAAACTGCTGTCACTCTTCTCATCTTACAGTCTTGTTAAATATCATATAGGCCATCCCTTCACTTGCTATGACAGCTATCAAAAAAAAAAGGGAGGGGTTGCGTTCTGTGTTTTATAAAAGCCACTACTGTTAGCTTCTGGATAAATACCAATGCATTTTCAGCCTGGAGAATTTTTCCACGAAGTCAGTGTTCCCTTTTAGTTTATCACAAAACAGTTAACAAATGTCATTAGCATTATCATTCCCTTTCAGCCAAAGAATACTTTTGGTGGTGTCTATAATCCTTCAGTTTTTCAGTCCAAATGCTGTCCACCACACAGCAGACTCATTTTACTGGACTGCTTGTCCCTACTAAACACAATGAGCATTTATACACATGCTCCAGGAGTGGTGGGAGGTGCTTTAGAGTGGCTCCAAGGAAACCTATACACGTGCAGCGTGGCTGCTCCAACGCACTGGGATTAATCAAGTCTGCTGGGGCGTGGTAATTACTGCACTCCAGCAGACTCCAGTGTCTCATGTATGAGCATCCCCACTCTGAAAAATGGTGTTGAGGACAATTTAACTAAATCTTGTTCAACGAGCTTTAGTTAAAGTGCCCCTGCTGCCATTTTTCAGAATGGGGACACTAATACACAAGATGTTCCAGGTGCCCCTTTAATTAGAGCAACTTTCAGAGCCACTCTAATTAATGCGACCCTCCTCCCTCACTCCTGGAGTATGAGTATGAATGCCCGAAGAGCTGCTCTAATTAAAGCGCCCAGAGCATCTCATGTATCAGCCTTCCTGCACTAAAAAATGGTGGTGGGGCGCTTTAACTACAGCTTGTCAAATGAGCTTTATTTAAAGCGCCCCCACTGCCATTTTTAAGCATGAGGATACTGATACATGAGACACTGGAGTCTGCTGGAGCATGGTAATTACCAAGCTCAAGACTCAATTAATTGAGTCTGCTCTGATGAGCTGTAATTACAGCATATTGGAGCAGCTTCGCTCCATGTAGATAGGCACCCAATGTGACATAGCAACACATCCTCAACACATATCTTGTAGTCTTAAAGATATCTGTACATTCTGAGTGACTAAATGAAACATGGAGACATTTCGCATTATCCCAAAAGAAATTCTCAGAACACATGTAAGACCTGGACCGAACTAGTAAAACAATGCGTTGTCAACTTGCACATCTGGCAGTACATGCTTATCTAGGGGAAAGGTATGTTTAAGCTTAGTTATTTGCTGTTATTTCTTAAGAAGCCTTGCAATTGAACCAACTTCACCAGTACATATCATGCTTTCTGCCAAGCCAATTCTGCCAGCTAAGCCAAGCACAATCTTCAGCATTGGCCAGAGTTGTTCTCACCTCTGAAAATGTGCTCTGTGCACATCTTACATAAGTCTAACAGCAAACTTCCAGAGCCCCTTTCCTTTGTTTTATTTATAGTATACAAAAAAGTAGGCTTAGAAACCTGTCAACAAAAATTTATAGGACTGGGAGAGAAAAAAAAAAAGCTTCCAAAAATAGCTCCGGTGATTTCGTTTCTCAAAAAGACAAAAGAAAAAAGAAGCAATCTTTGCATTCTTTATTCTGACACAGATAAAAGAAAACACGCTGAAACACACACAAAGAGTGAAGTCAAAGCAAAATAACAAGCTTAGGAAGGTTCACCCACCTAAGTTAAGCAAATTTAAAAGCCACCTGGGTTAACTAAGAACCACTTACATAGCACAGAAAATACATGATTTCCTCCCTGTTTACATGCCACACCTGCAAATCACTGATTATTACATGGCCTAGCTCCCATCCCTGCATAGGTACCAGGCTATCTTGTTTGGATCCAAACAGTGCTCTGTTAAGCTAGTGAAGGTGCTGCACCTGGGGAGGAAGAACCAGCACCATACCTACAGGCTGGGGAACTCCCTTCTCATCAGTACAGAGGCAAAAAAGCATCTTGGAGTCATTATTGATGCCAAAATGAACATTGGCCGACAGTGTGGGGGCGCAGTCAGGAAGGCCAACCGTACCTTGTCATGAATCCACAGATGCATCTCAAGCAGGTCCAAGGAGGTGATCCTCCCCCTCTTTGCGACACTGGTCAGGCCGCAGCTGGAGTACTGCGTCCAGTTCTGGGCTCCACACTTTAAGAGGGATGTGGACAGCATGGAGAGGGTCCAGAGGAGGGCCACTCGTATGATCAAGGGACAGCAGGGTAGGTCCTAT
>NW_017728992.1:199936492-199955976 GCF_001723915.1 Gavialis gangeticus
AGACCAAGTGTTTTTCTGTATTTGTTTAGATATTAAGCTGTACGTTGTTGCTGAAAGCCTAGTTAAAGTTTAAGATGTAGTGAGACCTTGTATAAAATAAGGCCTAGTAAATTTAGCAAAGCCTTGAAGTAGTAAGGCCCTGTGGCATTGTTAAAATTACCTTATCAAAAGAATGCAAGGCTTGTACAGCTTTTGGTTAGTCTAAAGACAGTTGAAGTAAAAGGAATCTGAGTGGTCATATGTTATCAGTGTCCTTCTGAAGCTATAAATTAGCTGAAATATCTGAAAACCATTCAGAAGGAAAATACAGCTCTGTGAAAAGGATTAGTTAGCGGTTGCCTGGATCAGTGGGCCCGTGGACCTTGAGGAGCCCTAGAAATGCATTCCAGGGTCCTTCCCGGTACCATTCAGACAGCACTGATCAGGGATACCTGACTTCACTGAACTTTGTGGAAAGAGGAACTTCTGCATCTTTAGCCTAATTGTCAGGCATGTGACAATAGTAGGCCCACATGTAGACAGAGCATCCTATCTTTAAATGCACTTTCAGACCTTCTTTCCCATATATGCAACCCCATTCCCAAGACAGATCCTGTGTCCAGACATCACTGTTATTGTGTCTGAGTGGAAGAGGTGCTGGCTATAGATTGCTTTGTGTCGGCTCCTCAGATAACACCATTCGGCTATGTAACGTTCACTCAGGTGCCACGCACCGACACCAACACGGACGCTCTAAGCCACAAAGGTGGTTGCAAGACACCATAAAGCTGATGGTCCAATGCCAAAGGGAGCATCTGGGGAAAAAAATATGGCGTGTGCAAAACACTCCCAGTTTTGCAAATGAGCCTCTTGGGTCCTGTTAGCATGCACTGGTACACAACAGAGATGTAGCAAGCTCCTTCAGCACCTGGGGCACAGTGTGGGGAAGAGGAAGAGAAGTTACCTGATTTGGCTCTCTGCACAGTGAAGGCAGATGCTACTGCTGGGAGCCGATCCTGGTGCCCCTTTCACTCTGCATCCCTCACCCCCCTTTATACGTTACTGGGCACAGAGCTGCTCCTGTTGCAGCAAAGACTTCATGGGTGAGCAGACCACCCCCTGCCCCCACAGATACATTGCTGGGATCAGGGCTCTGCTTGCCTGGCTCCTATGACCTCAAAGTACAGGGCTGCCCCTACCATGAGAAGCTTCCCAGAGAGTCATTCTGATGCCCCTCATAGTTGGTGCCTCACTCACTCCTGCCTAGTTATGCCACTGACTGGTACCTCCTTACTTTGGAGTCCATGGCCACATCCACACAAGCAGCAACAAAACACATGTGGTGCACATGAACCCATTCACCATGCTGCATATTTGCAATGTGGTGGCAAAATTAGACACCAAGAAGTCCCATTATCTAAAAAACCCTGGGGTAAAAAAAGCGGGATGGCACACATCGCAGCAGCATGCACTGCCTGAAACCAGAGCTGGCTGGTCAGAGCCATGCTCGGGCTGCCAACCAGGCTTGGTGTGCCTGGATCTCCGACGCTACCACCCTAGGAGGCCCCCAGGCCCTCAGGTAAGGCTGCTGGGGCCAGCACCTGGACTTGCCCCAGTCTCCCCTACCCCACTTATGGCAATTTGTCATGCACTAGGATATGTGTGCAGGAATGTTCTCCAGGGACCAGTAGCAGTGGCACCAGTAGCATGTACCGCTGCTATTTGTCTCTGGGGAAAGGCATGTGTGTGCTTGTCTGGATGCACCCCATGAGGTGTTCACTCAGTTCAGGCCTCTTTCTCTGCTTCCCCACCTGACTCTTCTGCCATGCCTTGATGTTTTCTCAGGGGCCAGGTCACTGGGAGAGGACCTGGTCCACAAGAGCAACATATATTCCCCTGGCTGATGTGCTACAGGGCCTCCTTTGAACTGCTGCCTCCTACTTCCTTGTACAACCATCCTACACCTCACAATGTCCTTGGTCTGCTGGGACCTGAACTTTCATTCACACATGCTCAGTCCCTGCTTTTCTAGAGCAGACCTTTCCTCAGACCTATATGTGGTCCCTGTGTTTGACTTTTACTAGCCTTGCCTTTCTCCCCGCCTTCTTGGTCCTATCCAGGTTTCTTCTAGCTCCTGGCAACAAAAATTGTAATGGGGAACAAGATGGGCCCTGCTGCAGGTTTATTATCAAAGAAAGAAATGTGTTTCCTCCCTTCATAGCTACCAGAGAAGGTTAGGGTATTCATTCTATTAGCACTGAACAGAGTTGCATTTTTCCTAGTGGATCAGAGAAATCTAACTCTACTCTTATGTTTCATCTACATCTGTTGTTTCAGAGCAAGGAGAGAAAACACCATTAAGGATTCAAACAACTTGTGCAATTCAGGACATAGAGTATGTGGGCTGGACAGAAACCTTCCTGATCTCTGATGCCCTGCAACCTGGACTTTGTTTACTGTAGCATTGTTATAACTGTGTGCCTGCCACTTTAAGGCCCTGAAGCTGGCAGCCTCCATGTGCCTAATGAGGGCAGCCATTTTGGGTTCAGGGCTGCCCATATAAACAAGGCAGTTTGGCCTCTGGAGGTCAGGCAACAACACTGCCTGGCCAGAGGTCTGCTGAGTTTCATCCTGAGGTAAGGGAGGAGCTGTAGGGCATGGTAGGAGGCTCCTGGTTCTGGGTATGACCAAAAACTACACCCTGCTGGGAGTGGGTGGCCTGGTGGGGCTCCCAGTGGTGCGGGAGCCCCAGGAAATGCCAGGGTAGTGATCACCCCGGGGAAAGGTGGGTCAGGGCACCTTAACCCCTAGCCCTCACCTTTGGGTGGGTCACGTTCCACCGGAGGTAGTTGTGGGGGTGCAAGCCCCGAGGAAGAGAGTGGAGAGTTGGAGGCCAGGTGTGGCCAAGGCTGCCTGAGCCCTGCAGGGGTTCAAGAACCTGAGGAGGTAGAGTTGGGGCCAGACATGGTTCCAGCCACCTGAGCCCCCCCAGAGGAGGGAAGCCCCGAGACCCCAAGTAGAGGGGGTGTGATGAACAGCCAGAAGCCCCCAGTTGTGAGGGGGCAGTGTTGGGAAGCCCCCAGTTGTGAGGGAAGAACGGGGAGCTCAGCCAGAGAGCAAGAGAGCTGAGTCCTGACCCCAGTAAGTCCTCCAATGTTGGGAGGCAGAGTTTGGGTCAAATATAACTTCCATAGGAGCACCACAACCTGCTGCCTAGGGGGGAGTGAGAGTCCCCTGTGAGACCCTGAGGCACCAGTCGTGGTGTGAGGTAACCCAGCTCCCCACATCCATGAAGGAGGACCCAGAGAAGGGGACCCCAGGAAAAGAGTATGGGTCATACCTCAAGGCCTGCCAGAGCTTCCCCCGACTGGCCCAGGCAGGGGCAAGGAGGCCCACCGAGAGGGGCACCCAAGAGCCAGGGGCCTGGGGTCCCGACTGACCTGGGGGTGGACCAAGGCTAGAGGAGACATAGGTCCCAATGAGGGGACCACACCAGAAGGGGAACTGGTGGCAGGGAGATATGTGGCCCGGTATGACAGCAGCAGTGACTGGCACATATGAGAACATCATGAGGTCATCTGCGAGGCTTGGGCTGCTGTGTAGGGGAGGAATGGAGCCGCAGATAGCACCCCCTAGCAGTGGGGCAGAAAATGGGCAGCCTCCTGCTTTATTAATCAATTAAGATCAACTTTATTAATCAATTAAGATCAAGGTGTGGCGGGCGAGAAGGCAGGCGGTTAGCCCAAGAACAGGTAGGTGGACTGCGTGGAAATTGGCCCCGAGCTGATCCCCTGTTACAATAAAAATAACCAAACCTCTTGCTACCACCATGGAAGTACGTATCCTCAACCACAATGTGTGCCAATTAAGGATACCAGGCTTTTAGATGGTCTACTTCCTTTTCTTTACGGTAAGGGTTGCCAGAATCTGGAATGGGCTTCCAAGGGAGGTGGTGCTCTCCTCTACCTTGCAGGTCTTTAAGAGGAGACTCAATAAGCACCTGGCTGGGCTCATCTGACCCCAGTGCTCTTTCCTGCCCAGGGTAGGGGGTCAGACTCGATGATCTGCTGAGGTACCTTCCAGCCCTCATATCTATGAATCTATCTGTCATCTACTAGGAGAAGCACACCTATTTAAACGGATCAGATCATGCTATATAATCTGTCTTTTATTCCCAATTCAGCCTTCCTTTGTTTGTTGATGGAAAGAAACAAGTGAGCCCTGAATCATTTTACTTGGCCCTTAAATGTCTAGTATTTTCCCACTGCTGCATATTTTTAAATAAATATCAATATCATACATCTGAACTGTTTTTTTTTATCAGGAGAAATTTGGGTCATAGCTACATTTTAACTTGTTTCTCACATTCCCATCTTTATTGAGTGGATCAAATATTCTCGGGACTTTAGTAATCCTTTTCATTCATTTAAAAATGCATAACTTTGCAAAATGCTGTCCAGGATGACTATGTGAAAAAGGCATGGAGCAAAGGACTCAATGCCAGAACACCGAGGTTTTTGCCTCCGAATCTACCACAGAGTCAATATTGGAAGATGGGCAGGGCATTCACAGCCAGATTTACATCACTGTGGACATATTTATATGCCTATTTCATGCACGTACAATCACAGTTTACGATTTGTGTAGATAGCCACTTGCACTTATGACTTCACTGACATTTGCAGTTGCCCTGGTCATACAGATTCTTACTGCAAATGAACACACACACGCTGCATCTGTTCTGCTTAGTGTACGTTTCTATTCCCTTATCTATATGTATGCACAACAATAGAGATCTAATTAAGGACTGTAAAGTGTTTTGATTACCTTCAAGAAAGAATTCTGTACCATTTGTTACAATGGAATGACTGAGCCTCCTTCAGGGTTGCAAACCTCCATGGAAGAGGCAAGTGACAAGAAAAATCAGGCTGATTCTTTATAGCTATTATTTAATCCAAATGTGCATGGCGTCTCAGCGACAAAGATCCTTGCTTTGAGTTGACCGTTTCAGACAATAGGTCAGATAAGAAATGGAGAAGGAGGCCCAACAAAAGACAAATAATTGAACAGCACTGCTCAACCAGCACCTATTCTGTTAGATGCAGGGAATAGGTTGTGTTGTCTTCCTCCTCCCTTTCTGAAAATTCATATAAAGCCAAGGGATTCGTTTTTCATTTATTCTGAGATGTAATTATTACAAGTTAAAAAAAATATATACATCTTGGCTGTAGCCGCAGGCTTAAAAATTAATTGCTCTCAGAGTCCCCCTCCATATTCCTAGCCATCAGAGATATAAAATATCATATTTACCATGTAAATACATTCAACCTCCTACACTCCACACTAATGGGCTTATACTGTAAGTAAGGATCAATACTACAACATGGACCAAAAGCTAAGCAAACCCCATGAGTGGTGTAATGGAAAATTTGAGTAGAGGACTGGTCTTACTAAATTTTGTAGATAGACAAGGGTCTGGCTAATTTAACCAATACTGTCTGAAGCTGCAGCACTTGTTGTCTCATGAGGCATAATATTGTTTGCTCAGTCTGATCCAAGTCATTGCTTGGAACAGCCCATGAAATTCAGCAACCTGTTTTAAGTTTTATTTATTTGGTTGCAGCTGCTTGAACAAAGTGTGAAAAAGCAGCAAACAACATACCCAAATCCTTCTGAAACATCATTATGCCATGAAATTATATAAATAGCTATATGCCCTGTCATCTGAGTCAGTCAATGAAAGGGAACTGAACTACAGTCCTGATTTTTTTTTTTTTTTTTTTTTTTTTTTTTAAAAAAAACCTTTTTTTTTTTTTTTTTTTTTTTTTTTTTTTTTTAAAGCAAACCTTGATTTAACAAGACTATCTATTTTCCTAATAAGAAGACATATCCTCTTTGTGCTGGCATTCTGAAGACCCTGAAGATGTTTTATGGTGTACTTGGTATATAGACAAGAGCCTAGGAGGTACTTTAAAAAAAAAAAAAAAAAGCAAGAGTGTGAGTGGAAAGTGCTAGGTTCAACTCCATTGAGGTGATTTCTCCAGAGGACAGACAAAAGTAATGCAGACTTCAGCTACAGGCCTGACAAAGATCATATTTGGCAGTAATTGCATTCAGCCTCATTATCTTTCCAGGCTTTAGCTTTGATGCTGAACCTATTTGTTGACCCCACACCACCTCCTTTTTCAGGGGAGGTGCAGCAGTTATGGTCCCCAGATAAATTGTGTGTATCCATCTCTCTCACCCACCACACCTTGATGTTAATTCAATGAGGGGGTCACTGTGAGAGTGCTCACAAGGACACATCTCCCCTCACAGCCAAGTCTCCTCTGGATCTAGCATGTAGCTTCCCCTGGCTTCTTACCAGCTAACCCACCTCCTATAATGTCCTTTCTTTACCACTGGTCCTCTCAAAGCAGATACCCCTACTGAGTCTGCTGGTCCATTCGGTGCCATAGACGACTACACAGTCATGTGGGTGGCAAATTGGCATAAGTGTCGTACCCAGAGAGTGGTGGTGGATGTGTTGGTATCGACCTCAAAAGATGTGGTCAGTGGGGTCCCCCAAGGCTCGGTCTTTGGGCCAATGCTGTTCAACATCTTCATCAGCGACCTGGATGAGGGCATGGAAAGCACTCTATCCAAATTTGAAGATGACACCAAACTATGGAGCAAAGCAAACACACCGATGGGAAGAAACCCAATCCAGGTGGAATCCTGGACAGGTTAGAGAAGTGGGAAGAGAACAATAGGATGGAGTTCAACAAAGACAATGCCTAGGCAGAGGGAATCACCAGCACACCTATAGGCTAGGGGATGACCTTCTCAGTAGCCCAGCAGTAGAAAGGGATCTCGGAGTCGTTGTCGACTCCAAGATGAACATGAGTCATCAATGTGATGAAGTAATTAGCAGAGGTAACCACAATTTGTCATGCATTAGTAGGTACATCACAACCATGTCCAGAGAGGTGATGTTCCCCCTCTATGTGGCACTGGTCAGGCTGCAGCTAGAGTACGGTGTCCAATTCCAGGCACCAAAATTCAAAAAGTATGTGGACAACCTTGAGAGGGTCCAAAGGAGGGCCACTCGTATGGTTAGAGGCCTGTAGGGAAGACCTTATGAGGAAAGGCTGAGGGACCTGGACCTTTTCAGCCTCCGCAAAAGAAGACTGTGTGGGGATCTTGTGGCAGTATACGAATTCATCGGTGGGCAGCAGTGAATATGAGATGCTCTGTTTACCAGAGCACCCCTTAGAATAACCAGAAACAACAGCCACAGACTGATGGAGAACAGATTTAGGTTCGGCATCAGAAAGAACTTCTTCATGCTTAGGGTCACCAGAATCTGGAATGGGTTTCCAAGTGAGGTGGTGCTCTCCCCTACCCTGGGGGTCTTCAAGAGGAAATTGGACAAATTGGACCCCTAGCTGGGGTCACATGATCCCAGCACCTTGACTTGATCCTTTGAGGGTCCTTACGACCCTAGCATCTATGAATCTATTAATGTATTTTTGATCCTTGATCAGATTTTCTTGTTCCCGGCCATCTTTTTGGCCTACTTCGTCTTAATTCAATTTTGCCTTACTCCAAACTTTTGCCACACCATGCCTACATCCTGGGTCCAGCCTCCCCCTTGCAAGAGTTTCTGCCCTTTCCTGCTGGGGCTTCTCTCTTATTTCCCTGCAATATAGGGGCCTCTCAGTTGGGACCATCCCTTTTAAAGGGCCTTTTCTCTTTTTTCCTTCTTTTCTGTGATGGGAAACAATGCAAGCCATTACATTACACAGTTGTGGAAATGCCTTTTTTACTGCTCACTGGAAACTTGTCCCATGGGAACTGCATAATCATAGTCACTTAACACAGAGTCCTGACCAGCCATCCAATGGCAATAATAGTTATTACTAAATGCACACTAGATTCAAACTGTTGGCCAGAAGGAAGATGCTTTGTCTCCTGTACCCTCCCCTTAATAAACCAGTCAGTCCTCGCTCAGATTCCAGTGGATCATGCAAGGTTCATTAAGATTCACTAACCTTTACTTCTTAATGTGCTGCCTAAAATAGTCTCGAAACAAGCAGAGAAATTGAGTGCATAAATACTCAGGACACTGTCTGACAAATCAAGTTCAGGTTGCTCTCTGTGTAGGGGGAATCTTAACATTTCCACCCAGTGCAGACAGCAAGGAAAAGGATAAGAAGGAAAGTCGTTCAGGGGTATAAGTCTATGTTGTTCCCAATTCTCTGCTGAGAGAAGGTGGAACCAAAAAGCTGTGGTGTGAATTTAATTCCAAGCACTGGGGCAGACCAGAACCAAGGAAAAACAGCATTGTCAAAAGTTACAGATATGGAATTAAAATATCTCCTGAATAGAGGCCAGATGTATTGAAGTTGACTGGGCCCTTCACACCTGAACACTTCTGGACCATATACGTTTAAAATTAGCCTCCTGTCTCATGGAAATTCAGATGTAGGGCAGCTTGATCCAGGACACCTAACTGAATAGGAAATCTCCAAGGAAAATTAAGTGCTGCAGGAAATGCTGTTGGTTGTTCAGGGTGCCTATAGACATGCTTTGATGTGTTCTAATTAGAACACATTGGAGCAGACTTGATTAATCAAGTCTGCTTTGCCTTCTAATTGGAACGCTCTAGCATCACTGCAGTGTCTCGTGTATAGGTCCCTGCAGGCACATCCAAATGAGCATGCATTTGCATTTCCCCAGGGAAAAATAGCAGGAGCACAATATGTGCTGCTGCTACTTGTCCCCGGGGAATGCCCATGCACACACACTCAGGCATGCAGCACGTTGCCCTGGGTGGGGTGGGAGAGACTGAGGTGAGCACCTGGGCTGACCCCAGCAGCCTTACCTAAGGTCCTGGGGCCTTCCCAGAGCTCCAGCAGCAATGATCCAGCACCAGGGAGCCTGGCCAGCAGCTGAAGCATGGCTCTGGCTGCCCAGGCTCCAGTTTCGGGAGATGCATGCTGCCACCATGTGCACCACCTCACTTTTTTCCCTGCTGTGAGTTTTTGACACTGGGATCTCCTGGTGCCAAAAAGAGCCCCCGTGCTGCAAATTAGCAGCGTGGGGGATGCTTCCATGTGTGGTGCGTGCACCAACACAGACAGATCTGCGGCACCTCATACCACACGTGCACACTTGTCTGGACCTGCCCTGCAGGTTTAAAAAAGCTTGTCAAATAAGCTTTAAAGTGTCCCATGGCCATTTTTAAATGCTTAGGGGCCTAATACATGTGACAGTGAGATGTTTTAATTAGAGCTGCTGTCTGGGAACCGCTCTAATTAAACCACACCTCCCTCCCCATAGTAAAGGGAGGTGCCATATTTTGAATGAGACTTAAATCAAGGGCAGGATTACTTGTTAAAAATCCCATGGGTGTTTTCAGAAGTGTATCCTAGGGTATTTATAGACATGCTCCAGAAGGCAGGGGGAGGGGGGCACTTTAATTAACAAAGCTGCAAGAACTGAGATAATTAAAAGCTCCCGGAACATTATGTGTATCAGCATCCCTGCGCTGAAAAATGGTGGCAGGGTGCTGGTCAAACGAGCTTTAGTTTAAAGCACCACGCCACCATTTTTCAGTGCAGGGATGCTGATACACGTGATTTTCTAGGTGCTTTTAATTATCGCAGGTCTCAGAGACTGCTGGAGCAGAGTAATTAATTAAGATTAATCGAGTCTGCTCCGATGCACTGTAATTACAGTGCATCGAAACAGACTCCCTGCATGTGTACAGGAGCCCCTAGTGACTAAGACAGACGTGAGTATAGCTGTAAAGAACCACATTTTACCTAGCTCTATACTTTTAAGTTAACATGGAATTTATCTTTACTTCCTGCCCTTAAATTGCTGCATTACTGTGAACAGTTAAATGGATGCTACAGTCCTCCCCATAGGTGACCACAGTTTGTGAAATTACCTCTAAATACACAGACAAAATGAGAGAGACGTAGTTTATAAAGGGCTTGGAGCTCCTTTAGGTTGAAAGGTTTATATACACACACACACACACACACACACACACACACACACACACACACACACACACACTTTGGATACATCATGCTATGAACATAATGCTGTGAAGAAAAGGATACTGGGAGAATCTGCAATATTTCCAAACCACTCCTTCCTAAGATAAAATCTGACTTCTTCAGAAAAAGCCTCATAAATCAAAACCTCCCACTTACCCTTTTGATTTTATACTTATATTTACTATAAATGCTGCCACTGAAGATAATGCAAGGCACATAACTTCAAACTAGTGTCCTTAAATGGTGCTGACACTGTACTTTACTTGCAAAAACCACAAAGCGGAACAAATAGAGGACTGTTGTAAAAGTGTAGCTAAAAGCGTTCAGGTACTTGCCTTGATCATTTTGCAGCTGGAGATTAGCCTGAAAGACCATTCAAGTTTAATGGCAGGAATCTGATAGGAAGCTAATCATGTAAAAAAAAAATTAAAAAATGGTAGTTCACTTATTTTTCTGAGAGTAGATTAGGGGATATTTATAAGTCATCCAATTGCATTAAAGTGACGTGCCAAGTCTCTCCTTCAGATTTGATCCAGTTACTTCACCTGTGTGACTCTCCCTCCTAGCTTCCTATGCTCATCAAGCAACATCTTTTCCCTATAACCTCATTACAACTGGTTTGAAAACGTACTGCTCCTTGATCCTAGCTGTTTAGCCTTGTTATACCTTTAATTTTTCTCCCTAAAAAACAACCAGTACACCCTTTTTTCTTTTACCTATAACAGTGCATCTTTTCAGATTTTTCTTCAAAAGTAATGTAACACAAGGACATTTTTAGGGTCATTGGGTCAAAAAAAAACAAACCCAACACTTGTTTACATGTCAAAGCCTTCTGAAAAAGGATCATTCAAAGACACTTTAGAGAAGAATTGGGATTTTGAGTTCCAGCATTGCATTGCCTAGGAATAATAGCATCAAACACATTCACAGGATTTATTAATGAAACATGTAAATTGTATCACTACCTTGGCAAGCCATTAAAAATTAGCAACTCAGGAAGTCTTACAAACCTAGAAAGAGATACTGTTAAAAGGCGAGTTAGACTGGAAGTCAGTAGGCTTGAGGGAAAAGCTCATTAGAAGTTTTTCCAGCAACTCAAAATGTATTTTTAAAATTAAGGAAATAGTGCCAAGCTTCATTTAAGTTTATATACTCAAATTACTCAATTGATAGTTTATGAAAGCCTGCATATGAAAGTAGGAAGTGATCTAGCCAGTAATTACATACATGCCTGGCATTATTCACTTGAGTAAAGATATACACACAAGTATTTATAGGACTGAGGGGGTTTTTTTTACTGTCTTTTCTCTTAAACATCATACATGTCTGTGACATCCAATATTACTGCAATGAAAACTATTGGTATTATAATATATCCATAATATGAAGATGGAACAGAATTCTATTGTTTGAAGAAGTGTCTGGCATTAGTCATATGGAGGCTATTTCTAGTTTTGGGAATACTTGAATTTATAAATATTTTACTACAACTGCTTGAATAATTAAGTAACAGATTCATGAATATATTTCTGAATACTTGACTCTAAATCACTGCTATTCAACAGGTCAGATTTTTCAGAGTTTGTGCCTACTTGTGAATAAGATAACTGCTCAGTGTTGACAAACTATTTCTGAATCTCAGTTACTTAACAGAAGTGCACTGCAAGTCTGCTAGTCATTAGCATTCAATTAAAATACATCAGTTAGCCAATCAGGAAGCAGAAACCGTGCCATGTGCCCTAGAACAAATTCAATCTATTTGGCAAAAGCTTATAAATTACAAATGTATTCAGAGGAGCCAGGAAAAGTTTGGAAATTATTTGTGAACCAAACCAGCCCTGAATACAACAAGTTTTGGTTTGAGAACTACTATTTGATCACCTGTTACTTTTATGCCTCTGGAATGAAGTGATACATGTTTCTCAAGATGGGGTTTGTATAGATGGGAATTTCTTATGTCTGGATCCAGCAGTCTGAGATTCTCTCTCACTGAGACGTTGACTTCTTGAGGAGGGAACAGGGCAGAGTTGGACTAGACAACCCTAAAGGTCTCATACATACGTACATTTGTATGATTCTCTCTATAACGTTAAAGCTAAAAATTTAGGCCAAAGGTTGAACATTTTGTATACAGTTATGCAGTAGGACCTAGTGATGGACAAGGCACTGTAGCTCCTCAATATACCCAAAGAGTCACTGCCGAGATATCTGACCCTCTGCCTTTTGTAATAGCATGCACATTGTGAGATTGTTTTTAAATGATGGAAAAAACAAATGCTGGAAACAAGACAAAAATACATTAAAGGGCAGATTTCAAGGACAGCCATTTCTGAGTTTAGGTGCAGTTTTTGGGATGAGGGCAAGTAAATATTAGCTCAGTTACGAGAAGCAAGTTGGAACGACTTCTAGCTGTTCTATGCTGTGTTAGCGATTGGTCACCAATGGCCCATTGGTGACCCATTGGCAATGGATCATTCCAACAAGTTGGGAATTGCAGGAGTACAACAGTGCTCTGGCCAGGTTGCCTTAATCCAGCACCAGATTTCATACTGCACTGCTCATGGAGACTAATTCGCATTTATATTTTCATGGTTTTTTTCCTCCTAGTTTCCAACAGGCGATTCAGACTGAAACTGTGCGATTACTGTTTGTGTTCAGGAAAATAAAAATTAACAAGCCTGAGAAAACAGAAGCATGAGGCATGTTCCATGCAACTTTTTTAATAGATTGCCCCGCAGAGCTGATGTCGGACAGATATCATGAAATGCACTGGTCTGAATACACCTTTAGGGAAGTGCAGAAAAGCAATCAGGCACCAGAAGCAAGTGCCAGAAAACTCATTCCAATACTAATGCAGAGAACTAGCTCCAGCACTGCACAAACTTGTCTTCCATCTCCAGGTGAAGATAGTAAAGTGAGGACTAAAGTCATTGACTCAGACAGGGTTACAGAGAGATCTGGGGACTGATTTGACAACAGGGAATGATACAAGTGAAAGTGGAAAGAAAAACACTTTTTCCTCAGCTGAGATATCTACCATCACCAGATCTTGAGAGGACCTCAGCGAAGTTACGTGGATGCTCTGAATGGAGCACAGTTGTGGGATCACACAGCAGTCGGGCTCACAGGGACCTCTGTAAGTTGCCCAGTCCAAACTCCTGCCCAAGGCAGGATCACCCCTGTCCAAACAATCCCACACAAGTCCTCATTTGACCCATTATTAAAACTACACCATCAACCTTGTCACACTGCTACAAGGCACAGCATCCTAACCAGCCACAGATAAAGCAGAGGGAGAACAGCAGTGAGTGTCCTGCTGTTGCAAAGTTCCTTAAAATATACTCAGGAGATCCAAGGAAAAGGCCCATGCCCCTGACTCCAAAGGAAGGCAAAACAACTCAGACTGTACCAATCTAACCATTAGTCATTAGTTCCCAATCCCAAATGTGGGGATCAGTCTGACTATGAGTGGGGAGGCAAGACGCTGTATTCAGGAAGCTCCAGGTTTTAGTCCCAGCAGGAACACTGGCACATACCAGTTTAAATCCCCAACATTGGCTGTTGCCAACATTCAGTGTTTCTGAGGGAAGTGAAAAAAAAAACAACCTAATATCTGTAGCAACAGGAAGGGGGGAAAAATTCCTTCTTGGCCCCATGTGGCAACCAAAACAGCCTGGAAACTTGGAGAATAACAAACAACCTCCATTCGGCCTGATTCGGTGGCCAAATCTCCAAATCCGAATCTAATCAAAGGACACTTTAATCTCTCCAAATTGAATCGGAACCCTCCGAATCAATTTGGAAAGCTTCAGAGATTCAGACATAGACACAGCTTTAAATGTTTTTTGTACATACCTCTAGGTAGCAGGGGCTCATGAGTGCTGCAATGCTGGGGTGCATGGAGCGTCCCACAGGAGCGGGGGGGGCTCCCCAGTGCACTCGGCAGCAGACCCAGAAGTGCTTCTGGTCCGCATCCGAGTCCACAAGGGAGCATGCTGAGGCGGGGTCCCCACACCCCCCTCGACTCAGCAACTGGTGCTCCTGGGTCGGGGGGGGGCACCTGGGGTCCCCCTGTGGCCGATCACTGAGCCAGGAGGGCATGGGGTGGGGGCCTGCGCACTCCCCAGCAGATCCAGAAGTGGATCGGAAGTACTTCCAGTCCACTTCTAGGTTCACTGCCAAGAACATGGAGGGCCCCCCACACTCTTGTGGGATGCTGCATGTGCCCTAGCATCACAGGAATCACAAGCCATGCCTGCTACCTCAAGGTATGTAGAAAATACTTTTAAAGCTGTGTCTAATGTCCGAAACACTGATTTCCCGAATCGTCATCAAATCTTCAGATTCAGATTTGGCCGAATCAAATCCAAATCCAAATGGAATACTTTCCACACCCCTGCTGGAGACTACACAGATAACTTCACCCATCACACCTTCTTACTGGACAGCCAAAACTCCCTGTTCTGTGACCCCCCCCATAAACTTGTCTCAGCTCCTTTAATCATCTTTAATAACAAAGCTAGGACTGGAGCACTGCTTCATTTTCCTGCAGCTGAGCCTGGTCATCTCCAAAACCCACCTGCTTTAGGCAGCAGAGTTCTTCTCAGTATCTCCTAGTAAATCAGTGCATGTGTCAGATTCCTGGGCTTCGCACTGCTGCTTTCACACAGCACTCCTTGCATAGCTACTTCTGTATCAGGGCCAGGAAATTATTTTGGCTGGAGGGCCACTTAACAAATGTTGATGAGCTGTTGAAGGCCACAAGGGTAGCCCCTCCCCTTGACAAGCGCCCCTCCCTCTAGTTGCCATCTTGTGACTGCTGCATGCCCGGGGCGGCAGGGCAAGCCATGGCTGGGTGGTGCAGACAGCACAGGGCGTACTGGGGCTGTGCACTGCTGGTGGAAGTGGGAAGGCGCCATAGGGTGCGTGGGCTCCAGGCTGTTGTGGGGCAGGTGCTGACTGGCTCAGGGGGGCATGTGTGGGGGATTCCATGTGCACCCCACATACCCTCCCCCAGAACCACACCCTCCCCCACACACAATTACACACCCCACAAATACTAGACCCACACACACACACACACCTGTGCATCTCTGGGGGATGCCCCACTCACTGCTATAGGCTTATGCACCCACACTCCCCCCCAGCCACCCTCCTCCTCCACACACCCCACATCCCCCCACAAAACCCATACCTACACACCCACACCTCCCACAAACCCCCCACACACACCCACCCACATCCACACACATGCCCACTCCCCGTGTGAATCTGGTAAGAGTGGGTGAGAGCCAGGGCAGGCAATAGCCCCTCTTTCCCTGTGTGTGCATGCACAGTTGTGCGCCACTAAGTGTGTATGAGCGGTGCTGTCCACAATGTGTGGCTGCTGGTGAGAGCTCCGATTGATCTTTAGCACCCTCGAGCCTTGGCATTGGTATTGTTGTTTGTCATCTGCATTGTTGTATCGGGGTTCAGCATTGTTATTAGCATTGCTGTTTAAGGTATTTGTTGATTACCCCGCCATTGTTGTTGTGCTTCTTTATTATTAAATGGATTGGTATTGTGCTGAGTAAGGCCAGGCTACAAGCATATGCTCAATAAACGTAAGCCCCCACCCCTTTTCATGTTACTATCAGACTAACTAATCCCCTAATTAGCACATTCTTGTTTCACAGAAGACATTTGTAATCACACAAATCAGCTATCTGGTTCCTTCTAGTCTATGCCATCACCATCACTGTCTGCTGCTTCTCATTCAAAATGGACCAGGAACTGTGCATTCAATCATCATCCACCTGTCTGTGAAACATAACCAGCCTTCTGCACAGTGTCTCATCAACATATTTCCACCGACTGGAAAGATACTGTCATCCCGGAGAAGACAAAGATTTCAGCATGCTCCAAGTCTTGGCTTCAGCTGCCCTGTTGTGCCTCCCTACATGTCCCTAATACCTGCAATTGGATGAGTGATTCTCTTCTAATACCCATTGCTAAAGAAATAGCTCAGACCATACTAGAGCATGAAGGTTGCCTACAACCCACCCAACAAAGTGTATTGACTCTAGCAAGGACATCTTGCAACTTACGCACAACCACAAACTTTGCTAAAAAGCAACAAAATTTGGAGCTAGTTAAATGATTTGCCTAAGTTCACAGAAGGATTCAGGAATTCTGGGATTAGGATAAAAAAGTGCCTTATTCTCAACCTTTGCATAAGTGACTAGAGTGCTTTACAACAGTATCAACCAACAAATATGATACCAATATTCACCAACAGGGCACCTGAATGAAACACTTCTCTATTTCATATTGCATGGAAACAGTACAAAAAAGGTATCTCAATGCACTCTTTAGACCCACTCACTCTCTCCATCTCACTCTCTCTCTGCAAGTATATATTTTTTGCCATTTAGATTTTTTTACCCCTCTTTCTATTTGGCCTAATGTTCTGGAGGCTGCTAATCATTATTTATGAGACATTCTTCAATTTAAAATGAAGATTTGCAGAGCAAATCATACACTCAGATGAATACCTTCTGCTTCCAGAAACACCTTAAATATATATATATGAATTTCCAGGTGGTATAAATTAACCTGGCCTCTGGTAAACTAGCTCATTTTAAATGCATAAAGCATCACAGGAATTCATGAGAAGACTAATGAATGCAGTGATATATACTCAGTTTAATTTTTCATCAATATTTATTTGCTGTCTCCCATCCTCCTCTTCATCTAAAACAACTTTTGAAAGTCTCTCTTTATATTAATGGTGTCTTCAAAGCCAAGCTGCCAACCCAAGCCAAGCTCCCATCCCTGTAGTGGAACGAACCGAACGGTCCACATGCCACTGCCTTCTCTTGGACAGAAGCAGAACTGCTCACTTATGTCTCATAGACCCTTTAATAACAGTTATTCCATTTTATCAGAATGGCCAAAGTGTGAAAAAATCCTCACAAGTCCTAACCTCCTGCCACTTCTGGCTACAGCACAGCATTGGAGTTCTGGTAGGAACTATGGCTGAATTGTCGGACTGCAATTTCTGGTGCAATTTGGTGAGACCGTGGCAGTTTGCAGGCCTGACTCAACTGTAGTCAGCACAGATGAACCCGCACTGATGCAGCTGTCATGTAGCCAGGCTGTAGTCTCCATCTCAGTCACTGCAATTGCTCATCGTACAACTGTAGACCTGCCACCACATGCAAGAGAGTCTCTGCAGTCTGATGCTTCACAGTCCTATAGCACATTTGGCAAGTTCATACTCCTTGCTGATGCAGGTATGCTCAGGCTGTGTAAGAATTGCATTAAAGATGCTCACAGCTCTGGGCTGCCTTTTAAAATCCCGCAAGTGGCATTTTGTCTGTGCGAGTCCCCCTTTGGGCTGGCCCTAGTTGGAAGAACAATGAGCAGCTCTCGTATGCTCAATCCTATGAGTGATGACACATCTCCAACTGAAACTTGTCATCGTCCCCAGTGACAGCATTCATGATGCACTGAGCCTTCTCAGATACTTGCTAGCAGATCAGGTATATCTCCGTCCACAGGCAAGTGTTGAAGGAGCTTTTGGCACTGACCCTCCATGCCATAAAGAAGGGGTGTCTAACTCACTTTGTCCGCTGGGACCACAGGGCCATTCACAGGCTGGATCCAGACCCACTTCTGGCACTGGGGATGTGCAATAGCAACATTAACTGAAGGCTTTATTACACATTAATTTTAGGAGGCTCAGGGAGCTCTTACTCCCTGGCATATCCCTACATTAAGATGTGTAAAACTAGTTTTAAGCACCTTTTAGGTGGGTTAAAGTTATGCTAGAACAGTTTGCAGCTTCTAGGGTAGGTTTCTCACTGATCCGTGTTACCCAGCTCTTGTTCCGTGAATGCGCTGGCCACTCCCCAGAGATAAGCAGATCAAGTTTCAGTCCTCCAGCATCCCAGGATGCAGTGTCCCCTTGCCCCACCTTCCTGTTCTGCCTGGACAACTCACAGCTGTAGCTCCTAGTCAGGCCCCTGCTCACCAGCCCTTGAATGGCAAGTCCCAGTTGTGCGGGGGGGGCAGTCAGAAAATAAATGTATAACCCCAAACAAAAACTAAGACGGATCAACATTCAAGAAGCTTAAAGTGCAATGTGCAACAAGGCCCTGAGCTGCAGATGAATGCACCCATTGCTCATTCTTCCACCCAATGAAAGCACTGTACACCAGAGATCGCTAAGGCCTGCCCCAAATTTCTGGACCCTTTAGAAGCCCCAGAAGCTGGATGATATGGCCCCACCAGCTAGATCTGTCCCATGGCCCACATCTTTCACAATACTGTTTTAGAGATTACCCAACGAGAACCACTGCACAGATGCACATAGATCAAAAGGATCCTATACTAAGGCTGGCAGAAAGACAAGAGTACAGATGCCTTCTGTGCAGTGGCTAACTGAGTTACCATGGAAAAGACAAGAGTAGTTCAGCCTCGGCCATTGATAGTGTCCGGACCAAATTTTAAGTGTATGCTGGTAACACAAGAGTTAAGTTTGATCATGCGCAGACAAGCAGGCAAGGCCTATGGAAAATTCCACAGTGTGCCCAGCATGCGCTCCCTATGCGACCCTTAGCTTGTCAATCAAAGCTGACCTAGTTTTGTAAGAACAGGCATGCTCAGTTCTGCTCAGCAGATGAAGTAATCTGACCAGAGGCATGCTCAGTCTACAGACTGCATGATGTAATCGAACTAGAAAATTCTTCAGAGCAAGCAACCTAATTGGCCACTTGGTTGCTATAAAGGGTTTGTGAGCCCCCACCTTTGGGTTCTCTCTGTCAGTGTGGTGGTGGCTGTGTGAGGGGAGACTGTGCTCAACCTGTAAGCAGAGGCTGCCTTGGCAGGGACTGTGAGACAGGGAGAGATCGATCCAGAGAGCAGAGGCTGTGGCTGCAGGGACTGCTCTTCTGGCGGGCTTCAGGCCCACCGGTCTCCTCCTCATTGCGAATTGGCTATTCAATTCCCCTTCATTCTTGTATTGATCTCCTGGCTACCGGACTGATTTTGGCACCAATCCTGACCACGATTCTGATCAACCCAACTCACTTCAACTACGGCTTCATTTTACCATACCCGGTACCGACCTCAGCATCACTCTTCATCGACCTCGGCACCGATCATCCATTTGTCCATCTTGGACTGGCGTCACACCATGATACAGTTGTCGTTGTTTGTCACCCGTTCAATAAGCTGTTGACCAGCCCTGGGACTATCGAGTGGGCAGCCGCACCTATCCTTCGGGGTAGAAAGCAAGGGCTCACTCGGGAACCCCGTGGGCCAACAGTCTCCTTTGTCATTCGTTAAATTCGTTGTGACTGTAACTGAAACAAGCATCTCAACCTACGCTCCATAAGCGTAAGTAAAATAAAATCCACTTTATTCGAAACCGCACCGAGTCCCGTACCGCTCAGACTCCTCGCCGCTACT
>NW_017728992.1:199960976-199962888 GCF_001723915.1 Gavialis gangeticus
TCAACCTACGCTCCATAAGCGTAAGTAAAATAAAATCCACTTTATTCGAAACCGCACCGAGTCCCGTACCGCTCAGACTCCTCGCCGCTACTCCCACCTGTTCCGATCTGATACCACCCTCGGCCCACCGTGACCTTGGGGCCGCTGTTCCCCGACAGATAGCAGTCTATCAATCAGGCAATCCTGAATCTACATTCCTGAATAAAGAGGGGAAGCTTGATAGACCTCCGGTGCACACAGATTCAAGTTTCTGAAAATTGGGGTTAATCAAAGTCTAACCAGTCTAATCTGCAAAGCTGGGATGCAGCAAATCAGAAAAAAAAGTTAGTATGGGTCATGAGCAAATCATTCAACCATGAGGGGGGAAAGCATGCCAAATTCCACTCTTGAACAAGCTGAAGAACTTGCACTTGTTTGGTGCTGAAGCTCATGATGCCCAAACTTTGTTTGTCCTTTGTTGAGATCCTGGGTTCATGTGCAGAGGGGTGTGAAGGTCAGTAAGAACCCTCCTTTCACCATTAAAACATTAAAAAGTGCATTGTGATTAGTGAAAAGAGGTCTGACTAATTTTCTGCTGTAGCAACTGCTGCACAAGAAACCTTATACACATTTTTCAAGGTGCACGCGAAGAGCCCGAGAACACGGAAAATGCTCATTTTCAAAGCAAATTTTCCTTTTGGAAAGCTCCTTTTTGTTTCTTTCACCATCAGTGAAGTGGTTCAGAGGGAAACTTTGTGTTTAAATGGTCACTTGCTAGCACCAAAAGTCTTTCTTGAGGCAAGAAAGAGGAAAGAAATATATCAAGCCATTCTTGGATTCCAGGTCAAGGATTTTCAAAATCATTCTTTTCATGAGTGCACAAGAGTTCAACAGAGAATAGAAAAGCAACACAAGCTGCTTTCTTAATGATACTAATTTAATGCATCTGCTGCAGATAAGAAACAGGCTTCCAGCTCTGAATGACTGGTTCCCAGCCTAGGAGGACATCTAGCTGGACTGCTCTTCTCTCCTTCCATTCACCCTCCTGCACTTGGGACAAGTTCTGCTGACACTGGCTTAGCTTCTCCAAGGTCTGGCCATGAGGTCATGGAGTCCAGCAACTTCCAAAGCTGCGCAAGCAGGAGATTATCTGAAGAACCAGAGAAGTAAACCCCATAAATAGTGACATATTCAAGACAGTGCCCTCTTGACTTGATTCTTCAAAGGCATATTATTGGCCAGCAGCACGTCTCTCTACATACAGCTTCCATGTATTGCTCTGCAATAATGTCTCCTTAGTCTACTGGGGCAGTTTTGCTCTGGCTGTTATGACCTTTCATCTCTATTTGGTGCTTCAAAAGAAAACCATCATCTTCTTACTAGTCCTCATTCTTAAACATCAGGCTGCATTTAAAGGCATGAGCAGTCCACATTTTACTATAGCTTATTTATATTGTTGAAAGTAATGCTACTTAGACTGACAGAACACCTTCCATCAGACTTCTGCACTTGAATAAAGACATGGAAACACCTCAAGAGGGTCCAGAAAAGAGCCACCCATATGATCAGGGACTTGCAAGGCAAGCCATATGAGGACAGGCTGAGGGACCTGGGCCTCTTTAGCCTAAAGAAAAGAAGGTTGATTGGGGACTTGAAAGTGGCTTACCACTATATCGGAAGAGTGCATCAGGAGCTCAGTGAACAACTGTTCACTAGGGCACTCCCTGGGAAGACCAAGACCAATGGATACAAACTCCTGGAAGGCCACTTCAGGCTTAATACCAGGAAAAACTCCTTTACAGTCAGGGTGTCCAGACTGTGGAATAAACTCCCTCCAGAGGTGGTACAGTCACCTACCCTGGAGGTTTCCAAGAGGAGACTAGACGGTCACCTTGCTGGGGTCACCTAACCCCAGTTGTCTTCCTGCCTAGAG
>NW_017728992.1:199963019-199969496 GCF_001723915.1 Gavialis gangeticus
GGGGGGGGGGGGCTGGACCTGATGATCTGCAAGTTCCCTTCCAGCCCCTAACTTCTATGAAACTATAGGGTTGCCTACAGTAAAAACAACAGATCACATTCAATATGGCTTTTATATCAGGGCACTTGTTTATAAAGAGGATATTGAAGCTACTACTGTCCATGTACTGCTGAGACACCAGAAGGAATTAAAAACTAGCCAGTCCATGCCCCCCCCCCACACCTCCACCCCCATTTTGCAAAAGGAGGCCTGAGACACAGAGAGATGAAGGGTATTTCTACATCGTGCCCTGCCCTGAAACAGATAACAGCCATTTTAGTCTGTACGATGCAATCTAGCATCTTGACTTTTGATGCAACCAGGTCCAACCAATGCCTTGATAGGGAACTTCAGTGTCACTTGGAACCAACCAGGACCTTCAATGTTATGGTGGGGAAGTGATGTGTGGGTAAAGGGGGGTGGGGAGAAAAAGATAATAGTATAACTACTCCTCCAGAAACCAAAATTAACGGGCCTTGTTCCAAATGGTGGGTGGGACACCTTTACCCTCAGCTCACTGAACCAACAGTAAATATGATATATTAGAGTCTGCTACTCTAGCCTAAATCCCCCTCAGTCTTGTAAAATGAGCTGTTTATGCTCCTTGCACTTCAGATTTTGATTGTTTTATTATTAATCAAATTACCAGTCCAACCAAATGTGACAGGCTCAGTTAAAAGCGCTTTCTGCACTTCACAATTGCCTGCCTTCATCCCTCCTTCTCTCTCCCCTTAGCTTTGACACATAGGAGCCCGGAAAGTTTTGTTCATATTAATTAACAATGAACTTCCCTTCCAGCCAAATAATAGAACGATCTGCCTCTTGAAATAATGATGGAGTCAGCCTTATTTACTGTGATTTACCATTAAAAAAATAGGAATATGGATGAAATTAGCCAGCTCAAGCACACACAATTATACCTGCAACATGGGATATTTTCCCTCTGGCCAATGACCTGCAGGTAAACCTGAAGCCATGTGCATACTAGGCTAGGATAGAAAAAAAATTCTTCCATCCATCCCCTTCTTCATTCATTTGTAAATCTCCTCTGCAACCAAATCGGCCTTCCTAATTTGTGTCTTCCTGGAATGACTGATTATTGAAATCTGGGCAGCATTTTGGGATGGAGTTAGTACACAATAAAGTGCATTCAGGTCTAATGGAAGAAAGACAGCACAGAAATTGCATGGGGAAAGCCACCAATTCCACAGTGTTGTGAAGGATGCTCAGGCAATGCTAGGCTTTTGCCCAGCTCACAGCACTTCTGGGAGAACTTGTAATTTGAGTCCAAGTACCCAGAGGGCTTGGGGAATAGGAGCAGAGCTAAAGTAGGGAATCGGAAGTGTGCTGAAAGGTTTAGCTCCATATTTGATCCCCCCAGGAGTGCTCCAAGGCCACTCAGAGTGCAGACCCACAATACAGTCAGCAGGAAGCCATCAGCCAATCATTGGCTTCTTCATCTCCGCCACATCCAAAGACCTCCTCCTAAACTAATTAACCTCTCCCCCTTCACAGGAGAGTACAAATCATAGCAGTCTGTGACAAATCTGTCTGGCACCTGCCACAACTCATTCATGCTAAACAGCTCTTCGCTGGCAGCACTACTCAAGAACTGTCCCACAAAGGCCTAATTTTATTCCTAGGGGGATGTAATTTCCGTGACATGCACACCTTCAATCCACTTTGATGCTTCTGCAAACCCTGATCCTCACCCTCTGCTGAATCCTAATCTGAACATCACCTCCTTATTGCATCTCTGGAGACAACATAACTTCACTGACCAGTTCACAGCCTGGGTGAAATGTCTAACACAGCAAGCAGCCCTTTTCTGGATGGCATCCAAGGAAAATCTAGTACATTTGTGCATCAGGATGAACTGGAAGAAGAGGGGAGGGAGAAGGAAGGGTTTTTGCAAGTCAGTTTTTCTCTTCAAATCAACAGCTGCCTTGATGAAACTCCAGTTTAGTGTGTGGACACCCTAGCCCTCCTTAGACACAGCACAAAAGCTGGTTAAGTAGCTGAAAAAGTGTTGTAACTGCTGCTCCTCACAGCACTCCGAATAATCTACTTGATGCTTTTAGACCCACCATCCTAATCTGCTGCCTTATACTTATATTACAAATTTGGTGGCGCAGGGACTGCTGCTTCATTACATGGCCCTGCACTTCATAGCACAGCGCCTAAGCAATACCACAAGGAAAATAAGAATAATTCTATTAACTCTATTTAGAGAAAGGGAAAAACAGATTGGAGTTAAAAGCATGGACTGCACAAGGGGGAAATGCTAGCTCTTGAATCCCAGAGGCCTGCAAGGAAAAATTACAGTCTGACAAGGATGTTGGTCCAAAAATTCCCTCCTTAATTCAGGATCCAACCTAACTAGGGACCTACAGAATTTAAAATTTTTCAAATTTCATGGTTTCCACAAAATCCGGCATTGCCTGCAAAATATTGACAACGCCTGTGAAATCCATGGAATCTGTGAAGTCCACAGAAAAACAATATATCGAGCACTGCAGCAGCTCACTGGGGTAGGAAAGGGGGGAGTTGCCTGATCTAAGGGCTGCCAGCAAGATGGCTGCCACCCCTGCCCCTCACCACTGATTGGCTGCCCATCATGTGGCCCTGCCCCTCTCTGCCAATTAGTGGTGAGTTGTGGGACTGCATGATGGACAGCCCCCGCAGCCAATCTGTGGCAATGGGTGGGGGCCATCAGGGACCCTTGGCCAGAGGGAGCAGGGTGCTGCCGCCCATGAAATGACTACCTGAGCCCGCATTCGGCCCGCAAAAAATCAGGGGAGGCAGCCCCTGCAAATTCAGTCAATTCCTAAACATAACATAACACCTACCCATCTCATCATAAGATAGAATCAAACTTCTAGTGGTAGATCATTATATCAGACTGTGCTTGTTGTTAGTACCCATCCCATAGGAAGGTCATTGCCAGTGGACAGGTCATGGCCAGCAATGATTCCGAGCAGTTTACCAAAACTTCTTGGAAATGCTGCATAAGTCAAACAATGACCTGCTTTGCTCGTGCTGCAGCCCCGAATGAAACTAGAATCAACAAACTGGAGCACCAGTGCCTGGAATAACAAAATATCTTTGTAATGATTTATGGATAGGGGTGAGGGAATTTGCTGGCCAGATGGACCTGCAACTGAATAAACCAATGCAAACCCCAGGCAACAAACTCCATGTCAATACAGCAAGCTATCATGGCAGAGAACTTATAAGAGACTGATCATGTGATTTTATTGCCACATTATCCTCTGGTTAAATTCACAAAAAAAATGGTTTTCTATTATTATTTATTAGATACTTTTTTGTCCCGGTATACATGTCCTTGGGATAAGTGTCTTTCAAGAATTTGCTACCAGCTACAAGCTTCAGTCCCCATTCCTTTCTCAAAAAAGAACACAAGTAAAATTTGAAAAGATGGGGGCAGGAAAGATAAATGGAGAACTCCCCTCTTCTAGGCCAGAGGAGTTTTTCCAATGATACAGACAGTCCTTCAAAATGCTCCAGAACCACCTGTATCAATAACTGATAGACACACAACCTTAATTATAAAATATAGTCAATCTGCCACAATCCTTTACAATAAGAAGCATCATAATATCACATGCAAACAGAAACAAGTGAGGAAGCATTCACCTCCTCCCTTTCACATGCAAATAGAAGAAATCAATTTCCTAAGGCAAATCAAAATCTATTAACACTATCCATGTGTCAAGAAATCAGGTAGATATTAAATGGATGGTCAGATCATTCATTGTGAATATGTTACCTAACAAACAGAATCCTTTCTTTAGCTCACGAATCCTTCTTCAGTCAGATTTGCTTATTCACAGAATCATAGAAAATTAGGATTGAAAGGGACCTCAGGAGGACCTCATCTAATCCAGCCCTCCATTCAAAGCAGCACCATCCAACTATATCATCCTAGCTAAGGCTTTGTCTAGCAGGGTCTTAAAAATCTTCAAAGATGGAGCTCACATAATCTCTCTGGGGAGCCTGTTCCAGTGTTTTACGACCCTCCTTGGGAGAAAGTTCTTCCTAATATCTAACCAAAGCTTCCCTTGCTGCAGCTTGAGACAATTTTTCCTTGTTCTGCCACCACCAAGAACAGATTAGCTTCATCCTCTTTTGAACCCACCCTTCAGGTAATGGAAGACTGCAATTAAATCTCCTCTGGGCATGTCTACACATGCTGTTAATGCAATATAGACTTACTGTGCAGTAAAATACTGTGCAGTAAGCCTTCCCCATAAGCACATTTACATGTGCACCCTGTTGGGAGCAAATCTGATCCCAGCAGGAGCCACCCAGTACAAGGCTGCTTCTGTCCCACTCTGCCCTATTCAACCACCAGGGGATGCTCCAGGCTTCTCCAGGGTGCTAGCCCAGGGGTTGGCAGGGGGCACGGCAGCTAGTCCCAATGTACACCAAGCCAAGAGAGCTCTGCCAGCTGCAGCAGCAGCTGTCTCCTGGCCCTGTGCACACTGGGAGGGGTCCTGATGTGCACAGGGCCGGGACACAACTACTATTGCAGCTGACAGAGCTCTCCCAGACCCCTGCACACAGCTACCAGCAAGCCCAGTGCCCAGAAGGGCTCCCCACCCAACCGGAGGCTCACTGGCAACTGCCCCACAAATGGGTCACCTCCTGTCCAGCCGCCTGCTGGGCAGGGAATCCCTGCACACTGGGGGCTTACTGACCTCTCCCAGTCAGCCCCCTGCTGGTGAGGGAATCCCCAACCAGCCTGAGTCACATTGGCAGCTGCCCCACAATCAAGACAGATGCTAGCAAGCCCCTAGCTGATTGGGGAAGCAAAGAGCTCCTCAGTCCCAGCACTGCTTGGCTCCCAGCTCCTGTGGGGAGATGGAAGCCATAGAGTACCAGGAGAGGAAGGGGAGCAGAGAGTGGCCCCGTCCCTGCACTAATCAGCTTCTGGGGCAAACCAGGAGCTAAGCAATGCAAGGGCTCCCCTGCCCCCTGTGGCAAATTTGTTCCCAGTCAACATCTACACAAGCAGTACTGCACAGTAGCTAAATGTGCAGTTAATCTACTACCTGTATTTACAGGTTGTAGAAAACCATGCATTAGCCTGTTTTACTGCACAGTTATATGGTAACACCTTACTGCGCAGTAGATTAGTCTCATATTCAGTTTGCAGGAATCTACTGTAACCCCCAGGTCCTTTTCTGCAGAGCTCCTGCTTAGCCAGTGAGCCCCGAGCCTATACTGGTGCCTGGCATTGTTCAATCCCAAATACAGGACTTTGCACTTGTCTTTGCTGAACTTCATAAGATTTCATTTGGTCCAATCCTCCAATTTGCCAAGGTCTCTCTGAATCCTATCCCTACTCTCCAGTGCATCTACTGCTCCCTCAGCTTGTTGTCATTTGCAAACTCACTGCGAGTGCCCTCCATCCCATCTTCCAGGTTATTGATGAACAAAATACTGAACAAAACCAGCCCCAGGACTGACCCCTGGGGCACTCCACCTGATACCAGCTGCTAACTAGACATTGATCCATTGGTTAGTACCCTTTGAGCCCAAACAAGCCAACAAGTTTTCTATCCACCTTACAGTCTATTCATCCAACCCGTACTTCCTTAACTTGCTTGCAAAAATGTTGTGGGAGATAGTATGAAAAGCCTTGCTAAAGTCAAAGTAGATAACATCCACTGGTCTTCCCACATCCACAGAGCCAGCCATCTCCTCATAGAAGGCAATCTAGCTGGCCAGGAATGACTTTCCCTTGGTGAATTCATGCTGATTGTTCCTAATCACCTTCTTCTCCAAGTGCTTAGAAATGGATTCCTTGAGGACTTGCCCCATAATTTTTGTAGGGACTGATGTGAGGCTGACTAGTCAGTTGTTCCCTGGATCCTCCTTCATCCCATTCTTAAAGATGGGCACTACCTTTGACCTTTTCCAACCATCTGGGACCTCTCCCAATCACCACAAGTTTTCAAAGATAATGGCCAGCGGCTCTGCAATCCCATTAGCCAACTCCCTCAGCACCCTCAGGTGCATTGCATCCAGCCCCATAGACTTGTACACATCCAACTTTCCTAAATAGTCCCTAATCTGTTCCTATTGCATTATACTGATTGTTTACCTATACATATTTTTGTGTATGGTCCTGAATGGGATGACTAAAACCTTAAAATGACAGATAATATGCATTTGTTATGATTTTTCAAGCAAACGATCCTTTCTGGGCAGTACAAAAAAAAAATCATGAAATGTATTGGGATCTTATGAAGGTGGTTGTCCAAACATGACGGCTTTACTAATCACAATGAAGCCAAATTATTATGTATCATTTGACTAGCCCTAACTATGGATTCGAGAAAGCCACTCAAGGAGATAGAAAACTAGAATTTTTGTCCTAATGTAAAAGCATGCCAAAACAGTCTTATGACA
>NW_017728992.1:199974496-199975378 GCF_001723915.1 Gavialis gangeticus
GAATTTTTGTCCTAATGTAAAAGCATGCCAAAACAGTCTTATGACAGCATAGGATGTATGCATATCAAATGGTGATCTTCATTTTGTGTTCTGCATGGAACACATGTCAAAAACCTGCCTGAGGGCAGCCCATTGGACTGCACGGTAGGTGTTCTTCCTGGGAAAGCCTCTTGACACTTTGCTGAAGCTATTAAGTTTGGCAGTCTGAGGTTATCAATCTTAAGTGACTACTTCAGGCTCGCCTCCATGGACAGGGGTTTTACAACATGAGAGCCTACACAGGGGTGTGGGAAAGCATGCCAAGAGGAGGCACAATGCAGGGAGCAGAGGAGCAGGAAACCGATCATCCCTCCACATGAGTAGGACAGGAGACAGTCTGATCAGCTTGGTATACTGACAGACATGTACATATGAATGAACTAGAGATCAGGCCCAGTGGAATTAGGACTTTCATTGTTTTCAAAGACCTGTAACACTCAAATGCAAGTAAAGTAAAGTTCATGTGGTTAAGAAAGACCTTTGCTTGTGTAGCAGGCTTGCCTTTTGGAGCTTGGGTTGAGTCCCAGGCTTGAAATCTTGCTGTTTTGATTGGTGGAGCTCATCCCACAATCAGAAGGTAGTAAGAGGAGTTCAGTCATGCTCCTTTCCTGAGGCGGGGAGCAAAGAAGTCCGTCCCCGTCCCCCCCCACTCCTGGACCTTATTGAAGACTGCAACACTCAGGTCCAGAAGACTTCAGGGGCGGAGCCCTGGAGCATTTAAAAGGAGCTGCATGCTCAGCACGCGGGAGAACACATCCAGGACACACGAGAGAGAAGAGCGGGGCTTAGAAGAGCTGAGGAGAGCTGCTCAGCAGGGTGAAGCAGTAGCCCAAAAGTGCCCCT
>NW_017728992.1:199980378-199983620 GCF_001723915.1 Gavialis gangeticus
CTGATTGTTTACCTATACATATTTTTGTGTATGGTCCTGAATGGGATGACTAAAACCTTAAAATGACAGATAATATGCATTTGTTATGATTTTTCAAGCAAACGATCCTTTCTGGGCAGTACAAAAAAAAAATCATGAAATGTATTGGGATCTTATGAAGGTGGTTGTCCAAACATGACGGCTTTACTAATCACAATGAAGCCAAATTATTATGTATCATTTGACTAGCCCTAACTATGGATTCGAGAAAGCCACTCAAGGAGATAGAAAACTAGAATTTTTGTCCTAATGTAAAAGCATGCCAAAACAGTCTTATGACAGCATAGGATGTATGCATATCAAATGGTGATCTTCATTTTGTGTTCTGCATGGAACACATGTCAAAAACCTGCCTGAGGGCAGCCCATTGGACTGCACGGTAGGTGTTCTTCCTGGGAAAGCCTCTTGACACTTTGCTGAAGCTATTAAGTTTGGCAGTCTGAGGTTATCAATCTTAAGTGACTACTTCAGGCTCGCCTCCATGGACAGGGGTTTTACAACATGAGAGCCTACACAGGGGTGTGGGAAAGCATGCCAAGAGGAGGCACAATGCAGGGAGCAGAGGAGCAGGAAACCGATCATCCCTCCACATGAGTAGGACAGGAGACAGTCTGATCAGCTTGGTATACTGACAGACATGTACATATGAATGAACTAGAGATCAGGCCCAGTGGAATTAGGACTTTCATTGTTTTCAAAGACCTGTAACACTCAAATGCAAGTAAAGTAAAGTTCATGTGGTTAAGAAAGACCTTTGCTTGTGTAGCAGGCTTGCCTTTTGGAGCTTGGGTTGAGTCCCAGGCTTGAAATCTTGCTGTTTTGATTGGTGGAGCTCATCCCACAATCAGAAGGTAGTAAGAGGAGTTCAGTCATGCTCCTTTCCTGAGGCGGGGAGCAAAGAAGTCCGTCCCCGTCCCCCCCCACTCCTGGACCTTATTGAAGACTGCAACACTCAGGTCCAGAAGACTTCAGGGGCGGAGCCCTGGAGCATTTAAAAGGAGCTGCATGCTCAGCACGCGGGAGAACACATCCAGGACACACGAGAGAGAAGAGCGGGGCTTAGAAGAGCTGAGGAGAGCTGCTCAGCAGGGTGAAGCAGTAGCCCAAAAGTGCCCCTGAAGACTTCCATCAGTGGGGAACGGTGGACAGCTCCAGCAGCTAGGCTCTCGGTGTGCGGTATGGCACACGGCATCCAGACCCTGGGAGCTGCATGAGGTGGCTTGGGTCTTCAACCTCTGGTGTGGGACCAGCGACATGGTGCATGGAGCAGGACCTTTGGAGCACTTGGGCATCTCAGGTTCTCAACCCCCAAAACCGGGCTGGGAGCTGTGCAGGAGGCACTGCATGGAAGGTCTAGAAGCAGACCGAACCTGGTGCTGCACAAGGCAGCCCAGGCCTCCGACCCATAGCAAAAGGTTGAGTCCAAAGAGCCAGACAGTGATTGGGCTACTGAGCCAGCAGACAGGGCCACGCCAGAGGTCCCAGAGGCCCTGCATGGCAGACCCCTGTTCCAGGGGACAGCGACTCCTCCTGAAGCCCACTGCAGGCAAGAGAGTAGCTTGGCGTAGATGACAAGGGCCACCCTCCAGGCCTGGGAGCCATGAGTTGCAGGAAAAAGAGGATTCCCACAAGGGAGGGGGAGTCCTCTCCTGGTTAGTGAAGGGCTCCTGAAAGTGGAGGTCCCACTGGGAGGGCCTCCCTGAACTTACCAGCTTCCTTGTAGGGGTTGGGGAAAGACTCAAGGGCATTGGGGTTTCCCCTTGGGATTGAGTTTATCTTTGGGGTTTATCTGTTTCAGATCATACACTTACCTGTGACTTACCTGTATCTGGAGCACTGGTATAAGGTTTTATGTCATTTACCCAGAGGGTATTGTTTATGTTACTGGTTTAGATCTCTCTCTCTCTCTCTCTCTCTCTCTCTCTCTCTCTCACACACACACACACACACACACCCCCCCCCCATGTGTATATAGTTAAGTCCCCTGGCTGTCCTGGCCTGGTTCTATAGGGACGGAGGGAAACTGAGCGGTCTGCTGTTCCCCCCCAAGGTACACCTGCCAACTAACAATCCCCTTCAACTGGAGAGGGGGAGTATATATGCAAGTTACCTGGGCTATGCTTGTCTTTGCTTTGCTGCCACACTGCCTCAGAAAGGGATAACTAGAAGTTCAGAGATCCAAAGGCACATCTGGGACTTGCCACTCACACTCACTCCACAAGTTATTAAGCCTGTGATTTTGCAGGACACACACCTCAGAGTGGCCCAGAGTGCACGGCCTGGTACTGTGTTCAGCTTCTCCTGCACCCAAGCATGCACTCAGGAATGTTCTGAACTACCGAGTCCACGGTATTTGCAGTATTGGATGCATGTGGGTGAGCCTTATTCCAGCACTGGGTCAGTCTTGCTCAACAGGCAGTGTAGGTATACTCAGAGCATCCACCTTGCTCCCACTGAAGAGCAGAAATCTGTGGGGAAGCTCGCAGCAGTTTGGGTTTTTTGTTTGTTTAGGAACATTTTTAGAAATGAGATCTCTGTTACTAAAGCCTGAGGCTCTGAGGTTTTTTGGCTGACACCAATACTGGGGTTTTATAACACCAACCTTAGAGCAACAAAACATACAGAAACACAAAAAAAACCTTATTCATACTGACAAAGGGACAAATTTGCTCCTAAAATCTGGCAGAACGTAACAACGATGCTTAAAAACTAACTAATAGGTAGATCTGTGCCTTGAATTTGAACAACCAGGCTTCTTTTTGCCAGCTTCCAAGCTGGGTGTGTGGTTTGTATTGCAATTGCCTGCTGTTAGCAGCCTATGTGATTGTTATACTAGCAGCAGCTGGTATCTGTATATGCTAACTCCAGCTCACACTGTGTAATAAAGACCAGATTTACTTTATTGGTAATAAAGACCAGACCCGTAAGTGAAAGAGGTTGTCAGTGCACAAGCTATAGCTGCACCAATAGCTGATCCACATCCTGATTTCCAGTAAGAGCAGGCAAAATATTTCTCTGCTGATTCTACTTCTCTGGATAAATGCAATGAGTCCTGTGTATTTCCAAGAAGTACAGCTCCCATATCTGCTTTTTCTGAGCTGAATGAGGCATAAAAATATCAAGTAAATTGTCAACTGCACCACAGGGTTGGCTGAAAAAAAAAATCAGGGCCTCCAGTTAATAGGAAATTGGGGGGGGGGGGG
>NW_017728992.1:199983727-199989162 GCF_001723915.1 Gavialis gangeticus
GGGGGGGGGGGGGGGTTGTCAATTTGGTTTAAATAACACCACAATCAAACATTTTATTAAGTTCCCCACAAATCAGGAACTTTCCAGACTCTGCAGCGGCTCAGTGAAATTGACGTGATGGTCAGTTTCACAGGGAAAAGCAGCAAACGAAATTGCTGGAAGCAACAATTCCTCTGAGTAGGGCACAGGAGTGGGACGGCAGGGCAGGGTCTTTGGCATCAAAGCCATTTTAGCATGACACAGAGCAATGACACAGAACCACAGAGTCTCGGTTTCTGTCCCCACATCCAGGCTCTGCATCAAAGCACCTGAAAACTGTGAGGATTCTGGTGCCTGGTGGAGTTTTGCAGGGCATCCAGACTCCTTGCAGTGCAACTGAAAGAGACCAGGCTCTTACCAACCCCTACAACCCCCAGGTTTCAGAAGCATTGTGTCCCCAGCCCTGGGACACTGCCAGGAATGCAGTTGGGTTTCCAAAAGAACTTTCTGCCTTGGAGTCAGAAAATAATAATAATAATAATAATAGCCAACAATGTTTCAAGCAAGATTTGGGCCCAGCAAACCTGCATCTTCTGATAAAACAAAGTGTGGTAAAAAAAAAAAATTCTGACCAGCTCTGCTGCACAAGTCCACAATGAAAACCTGCAACTGCTTCCCCCCAGCCCCAGTTTTCTAATAGCAGTCCTCATAATTTGGGTTCAATAGCCACTTTTCCATGAAGTAGTTATTCTGTTTTACACTGCCTTTCTAGAAAGTCAGCTGTCCACACTTCAGCTACTGAAACTCCCTTCTAGCTCCCCACTTGGTAGCATCTATCTAAACTACCCCACCAAGGTCAGTTTTAATTAGTAAACGGAAGATTTACCACCTTCATTAATGACCCAGAGGAGGGAGTAAACAGCACATTAATGCAATTTAGCAACGATACTAAATTGGAAGACAACTCATCAAGAAACGATGAAGAGATCTAGTCTGGGAGGACATAGAAGTCATTTTTCTTCTTCACCATAAGAACAGGCTTCCTTTCCCACTGCTAATCTTTTAACGCCTTCTTTATTTCTCAGCTTGATTTCTCTCCTGAGGCCTTCTCACTTTGTAAAACAACAGCATTCTGGGTTATAAAATGAAGCATTGGGGGAAACAAGTACATAAAGTCCAAAACTGAGTTAAGCTGTGGCCCTAACTGCAATTACACAGAAAATGACAGAAATGTGGGCTCCAAGGATCATGCCAACCTCTGTTCTTTCCCAGCCATCAGACATTCTGCTTTAGGATATGGACCATGTTCCACAGAATTAAGGCTATGTAAATAAAATAAATGAAGCTTCTATTTTTATTTTTTTTATTTTTGTGGGGGGAGGGCACAATTTTGGCTTTCCAATAATCTTCTGTCCCCACTTCCTCCCCTGGACCCATCCCTGATTTATCAAATTTCCAGGAATCTGTCTTCGAGACAATAAGTGCTGCAAAATTGTTTTCAAGATATAGTGTGTGATAATTACAGCTTTCCCTCAATTTATGCGGGTTCTTTATATGTGAATTTGCTCTTATGCGATGAGCATATTTAGACCCATAGTTTGTTATATGCAAGGTAAATTCATTCTTATGCAATCAGCATAGATGCCCTCCCCCCACCACCAACCAGGCAGGTAAGTGTGGGGGGGGGAGGGCCATAGCCGTACTCACCCAGGCCCCAGCTGCAATGGCCTCGGGAGTGGCCGGTGCTAGCTGCCCGCGGCCGCTAGGCTGCACCATGCTCCGCCTTTCCCTCCAGGCCTGGGCTCACCCCAGCTCCTGGGATGCGCTGTGCTGTGGTGCAGGCAGCTGGTGTCCATTGCTCCCAAAGCTGCTCCAGCACAGGCTGGAGTGAATGTGAGCAAGCACAGCCCCAGGCAGCGCAGGGCACAGCACTCACCTCAGCCCCGGCTACTGCAGCCCCGGGAGCAGCCATCACCAGCTGCCTGCACCAGGGCATGGCGCAGCCCAGGAGCAGAAGTTAGTGGGGACCCCTCTGTTCCCTCTGCTTTGCTGCCTTGTGCATCCCTGGGAGCGGCACCCCTCCTCGCACCCCTTCCTTAGTCCCAGCCTCACTCCCTTCCTCCCTCCCTCACTGCTAAGAGAGACTGTCAAAGCCCATTTTGTTCTTGGTGGTCTGATGAAGGTAAAAAAAGGTCCTTATATAAAATTCTTTCCATTGCTAAGCATTTCCACCTCATATTTTTCCAGCTCACCAGCTTGAACTGTGTAGGACCTGAGACTCTTACTGATACCAATACTAACTTGTATAAAACCACCAGTGTCAATGAAGTGGCTTCTATGGCACAAATCTTTAGTATTCTGCATGTCCCCTGTGGTGGCACAGTAGGGGCTACTAATACACAGAGCCACCCGCCTCACTGTGCCAGGCCCAATAACCTTGCTTCGGGAGTCTCCCTCAGGGAGCCTACAGCCAGTTATCTCACTTCGTGGAGGACACCTGCAAGGCTGGGGTAACGCAGCCACCACTCGGGCAATGGTCTCTGGTAGGTCTCTGTGCATCCCAGGGCACATATATCCCTCTAACCTTGGAGGTGCTTTGCCTACAGTAATATTTCTGGGTGCTTCTTTCATACCAAAGCATCCCAAGATAGCCTCAGGTAGAACTGGGGGGAACTAAAAAGACAAACTTCACTGGTCAAGCAGACAGCAAAAGGCTTTGTTCCCTCTCTCCATGGTAGCACAGCAAGGCAAACTGTAACCTGACACCTTTATTGATCAGGGGGCAGGGAGGGGGGAGGGAATGTAGAACAAGGAAGTCAGAATACACTTTGAGCAAACATAAGCACTTGAGTCTTACAGAGATTGGACACAGTAATCCTTTTAAAGATGCAGCTAGCCTAGACATAATTCCTAACTCCTGGCAGGTTTCCAGGTTTTTACTTAAAGAAAAATCACCACACTGCAGCCTGGGGCATTTGCTTGCAGCTTTTCAAAATGCCCTCCAGAAGGAGAAGAAAGCTCCCCTCTCCCCCTAGAAATTGCATCTGCCCAGCTCACCTGGTTGACCAGCCTGAACCAATAGGAAGCAAGGACAGAGAGGGAAGGGTCACCTAGGCTGACCCAAGTGAGGGGCAGAGTATTTCTTCACATTCCCATACTCCTGATTAAAAAGAAACCCTGCGAAAGTCCTCAGGAAATGACAGCAATGCGTGTCCCCCAGTGGGGGGAGAAAACCAGTGCCAAGCTAATAATTTTGCCCATCACCTGCAACGCAACCATGAATAGAAATGTTCGCCCAGCCACAGTTCTGAGCTTGTAAAACGTGGGGGGAGTGGAAGGGCTGGCTTTAAAATGTACCGTTCTACTTGCTTTTGATATTCTGGAACCAGAACTACGATATTATACAAGAGACATTTCTCACTGAAGCCACGATGGAAAAAAACAGAAAGCCCATTAGAAAGCCCAGGGTCAGGTCAAGTAAACATTGGATGCCTTGGATGCATGGCATCTTTCCTCCTCCTGAAGCTCACAGGCGGTGCCTTTAGTCATTCAGAAACGATACGCAGAAGAATAAAATCCCAGGATAGGAAACCTGAAGGAATTGCATCCTGAATGTGAAAACAGGAGACTGGTAGATAATCACCTTCCTGCTAAGAGAAGGCAGGGATGAGGACAGAGGAACCTAGAACCAAGGCTTTACATTATTGATCTTGAATCCTAACTCTGGGGCACTACTTGTGTGGCTAATCCACACTCAACCTATTTCTGGCTGCTGCACCTACACTGCAAGCAGTACCTGAAACAACTAGCTCAACGTTAGCCCCTCAAAGAGCTGCAGCCAGGATGTGGTCTGTGGTGTAGGCCTACTCAAATCCAGTTAGTTCCATGCAAAACCTACCTGTTCGTGCCATTAATACCCCAATCCAGCAGTCACATATACCTCCCTGCCAGTCTGCTGGATTTCCATACTGTACTTAGCACAACTATGACTTTATTCTGTATGGTTCAAAACAAGCTTGATACCAAGAACCTTTCTCACATTTTCTGCTTGTACAATGAGAATCACTTGTTCAATAGAAAAACTGTGCTTTGAGGGCTAAGTCCTGCAATAAACAGGGTGAATGGACCCCCTGTTCCACATCCAGCCAGCAGAAGGCTCCATAATCCCTAAACAAGAACGGGATGGGCTACCCAAAGTCACGGGGAGCTGGGAGGCAAGACAGCAGATACCTAGGAGCATAGGACACATCCTATTTCTTGCAAAAGACAGCAGATGCATTCAGAGCTGCATGGAGGACAGGATGGGGAGACTGCAGTGAGCGGTTTTCTTTTCATTCTCCTTGTGGCCAGACTGGCCACCAACCGGTTTTTAATCTTTCTCTAACTAACGGAACCTCATGCTGAGGGTATTTGCACCCCTTCTTTCTGGCAGCATTTCCCCAAAGAGGGAAAGAGTTTCTGGCCACCCACCAAGGACCAGAGTTTAGTCCAGTACTTCTCAGCTTCTTAAGCCTCAAGGCCCCCTCCATAACTCTTCTTAATTTCACAGAACCCCAGAAGAAATTCACTAAGATAGAAATTCAGAAAAGATATTGTGGTGGGGGAGACTAAGGTTATATAATTGAGAATCACTGATCTAACTGGGCAGGATCTCACCCTACTGTACCCTGGTCTTCCCAGTGTCTGCCCCCACCTCACCCCTGATCTGTACCTCAAGGGGCAAGGGCAGCCCCACTCCTTCAGGTTCACAGCTGGTAGGCCTTCTCTCTAACCCATGTCTGACTTCTGCAAATAAGCCGAGGGGTGGGGGGGGAAGCAATGTCAGAAGTCCCTCAGCAGTATCACCCCTTCCCTTGTAACAGGGAGTTAAGAGTCCCTGTTACAACCTCTTACCCTACTCATGATAAGGAAGTGCAAATGGGCATATTATCCAGTGTTCCTGAAGATCTCTGAGGTCCTGGAAGGCCACTGATTCATTAAAAGATCAGCCACCATCTCTCTTTGACTGCCAGTGTTTTCATCTTCACTAAATATAAAGTGATTTGCCAGACAAGAGTTTTCATTGATTTTGGAGATAATGACCAAGAAACTGAACTAGGTCTAACCTTGGCACACGGTGCTACCCACATGCCATGCCCGAGAGTTGGAATCCTGGGGTGCCCAGTAGCATAAGCCTCGCTTGGCTCTCCTAGGAGCCGAATTGAGGATTTCCATCAGGGAGGGCCCCTTTCGCACTTACAAATTCTTTGCAACAACTGATATAATTCTTTTAAAATATTTAATGACTAGCGAAGTGCCCATCAAGAAGGATGGGAGGGTGGCAGAGCTGGAGCACCACCACCCACCGCCCCGTCCTGCCACCACTCTGCATCCGGCCACATGCAACCCTCTTCCGCCCCTGCTCTGTGTCCAGCCCTGTGTGCCCCCCCACACCTGACACACCCACCGACACACAC
>NW_017728992.1:199989174-199989422 GCF_001723915.1 Gavialis gangeticus
TGCTGCCGCTCCGTGTCCAGCCGCATACAACCCTCCAACCCCCGTGTGCCCCCCCAAACACACGCCCATACACACACAGCCACATGCCACACCCACCCAGCCACACGCCAGCCACCCACATGCCATACACACCCAGCCACATCACCCAACCACACGGCACACCCACACACACACACACGCACACACACACATACACACCACACACCCATCCAGCCACATGGCGCACACACAGCCACCCACCACACCCA
>NW_017728992.1:199994422-199994910 GCF_001723915.1 Gavialis gangeticus
CACCACACCCACATGTCACCCAACCACCCAATCTTTTCCCCACCCAGCCCCATCCCCCCGAACCCCATGATCCCTGTTCCCCAAACCCAGCATCCCAGGAGGAAAAAAAACCAAAACCCTCCCTGGCACTTACTGGCGATATAGCTGCCATCTGGATCACTGGGCCCCTCTCCCACACAGTGCAGGGCCGGGTGACAGCCCCAGTGGCCCCAGCCTGGGCCCTGCTGCCTCCTGCTGCTCTGTTCTGCCTGGAAGGCTCTGCCATGAGGCCCCAGAGGCCCCACAGCCCCTAGTCAGTGAGTAGAGGCTTTTTTTTCTTTAAAGTGCCAGAGGCTGGGGTTGTGGGAGCAGCCATGGGGGGCTGGGGGTGCAAGTGGGGGATGGGGCCATGTACGGCAGCCATTGGGGGGGCTGGAGGAGTGGGGGAGCTGGGTGGGGCAGCCATTGGTGGGGCTGCAGGAGCTGGCGGGGGATCAGGCCAGGTGGGG
>NW_017728992.1:199994921-199997383 GCF_001723915.1 Gavialis gangeticus
CACACACACAGCCACCCCCCACACACACACACACAGCCACATGCTCAGAGAGAAACCATGATGGATAAAGCAATAAAGAACGAGCCAGGAAGTTGAACAGAGGCATCCTGAAACATTGAAACCACTTTCATTTTGGAGTTATGTTAATTTTAAAAGTTATTTTTAAAAGGTTATATAGTTTTGGAAGAATATGTTATAAAATAAAAATTACTAAATATTGAAGGCATAGACATAGCAACAAAATTTCAATGAATATTTTATTTTAGCCAGTGTCAGTTGTTTAAGGAGGTAAACGGGAACTCTGTTTCTACAATGGAAATAAAGTCATTTTTAAGTGTGCCTCAGTGGACTAAGAATAAAAAAAGATGACCAGCTTCAGTTGATGACTGCTATAAGTATGTCACAGCTGTCAAAAATACACACCTAACCACACCTGCATGAAGTGGTCATCCCTCATGTAAACACCATGGATTCAGTTGATCCTGTGTGGACATATGCATGCATGCATGCCTTTCTTATCCTGGAATAAATGCCCTGTTGATATCAGATCGTCGGAAAATAAGCAAGTGCACCAGACCATCTCAGGCAAACTCCTGGATGAAGGAATCAAAGTTCTAGACTTGGATGCAGAACCTGAGCCTGGAATAGTGTACTATTAGCACAGGGCTTCTGCCTTTCTAAGCCAAAAATCTCAGTCTAGCTGGGGGCCTAAATTGAAGTTCATAGGATGATAGGAGAGTAGGGTTGGAAGGGACCTCACACAATCAGGATTTATGACAAAGGGAGACATGCTGTTAATTTGAACTGACTTTGGATTGACCCCTAATACTTAAATGCAAAGTATCTAATCACAGCTTATGAAACAACTTGCAATCCATATTTGATAGACAGTATTTAGTTCAGGTTTTCTAAATTTCCTATGTGTCATCATTTAAGATGTCTCATCCCTTCTTATCCTAGTGGGCACAGTCAGAGATAATTAATGGCTAATGCTACAGGAAACTCCTGTTGTACATGGAGACTTTTACACTGAGCCTCCGCTATGAGGATCCCAACAGAAGCAGGGCCATGTAGATCATGTTGATGATTTTATGCATGGTCATTATTATACTATAAATGCAAGGACAAGGCATTTGGCATCCCCTCACTGCTTTGAACTCACAGACGGGGCTCACTAGCCACACCAAGTTATTTGTCATGCTTGACACCTGTTCTACCCTTCCGTGGACAAACCTGAGTTACTCATTTTAGAGATCCAATTAAGTCCTTAACTATTCTACTGGATGAGTCATTTCATTTTAATGAGTTCCTTCAACTTCCCATCTCTTAAACAGCTAAGATAAAGGCTAGAAAACAGAAATATTGGCTAGTACACATTTAACCCTATTTGAGCAAGGTGCTTGGAAGGAGTGAGAGCCATCCTGACGACCTGCTTGTCTGCACAAGCAAGCAATGCAATACAGAATCCCTTCACGCTCACTCTGAGGACTTGATCCCAAATCCATTTAAGTCAGTGGAAAGGCTTTACTGACTTCAGGAGGCTTTGAATCAGGCCCTACATCAGAAGGAGTAAAACCATTCAGAGTAACAGCCCGAAGACCTAAATATTGAACATACTAGCATAATGTGAATTAGTTCCATTAGTTTTCATTCACGTCTTGGATCAATGCTAATAATAGGTCACTGTGAAAGGGACAAGAAGCAATCGAATGCCCTAGGTTATCATGACATGGCCTACCGTGCCTTTCACAGTAGCCTGGGTGATTCTTTTTATGGGAATGGATGATTGCCAGCTTTGTTGATTTGGTTTGAATCAACTATACAAAGAGGTCTAGAGATAGAAGCATTTCCAATAATCACCTAGAATGAGTGCTGCACATCCAGTATTTTGTGACATTAATCACTCATCCCTCGGCTCTGAATTCCCTTCTTTTCCCACAGCTGCATCTCAAAATGTATTACTGTTTTCCATAAATATGCCCATCTCAACTTCACAGCCATTGAAATTCTCATTCCCCTGGCTTTGTCTCTCTGTACCGTAACTACAGTAGTCCTTTTGTTTTTAAGACCTGCCCCCAACCACAGCTCCATGCGCTGTGATCTACATAGCCTACTTCACCAGATGTGTATGCCCCTCTGTACCAGTTATGTACCACCTTACCCGCCTTCTCCCTGACTTCAGGCTAACATGGCTAATTAGTAGGGCTGTGCGAAGCTTCGGGTAGCGTATAGTTTGGAGGAGATTTGGCCTGATTTGGTGGCCGAATCTCCAAATCCAAATCAAATCAAGGGACCAATTAAGGGTATGAATCGATTCAAAGCTCTCCTATTCAAAGCTCTCCGAAGCTCAGAGCTTCGATGACTGAGGCAGTCCCTGCCCACTGCACCATGGAGCTGCAGCTGGACTTGGAGCTGGTAAGTAGGGGGTGGGGGAGGCGGGGGTAGGGGAGTGGGGAGGGGAC
>NW_017728992.1:199997749-199998205 GCF_001723915.1 Gavialis gangeticus
CCTTATCCACCAGTTCAACTGTTCGTATCTCTCATCTTGAATACTGCAACAGAACATGCAATCTTCTCCTGCTGTTATCCCCCAGAACATTGCTACTAAAATTGTTTTCCTAGTTTGTCACTTTGACCATGTCACCCATATCTTTGCATCTCTTCCATAGGTCCCTCCTCTTTATTGCATCAAACATAAACTCTTTGTCTCACTTTCAAGACCCTTCATATATCTACCTGACTTAACAAATATTCAGTATTTAGTAAGTGCCCATTCCCCCCCCGCTCTCCCAGCCCCACCCATGGTTGCCCTGCCCACCCCAGCTCCAGCCCTTTAACAAAAAAACCCCAAAAAATCACCTGGAATCATCAGCTCCTGCAGCGGCCTTGGGGCTTTTTGGGGCTCATGCAGAACCCCCCATGTGGCACAGGGCAGGAGGGATTGCCCCCCACCAGGTATGATCTG
>NW_017728992.1:199998216-199999651 GCF_001723915.1 Gavialis gangeticus
GATTTAAATAAATCCAGTCCCTCCAGAAGTTCCCTGACTAGGTCCTAACTGATCCCTTTTAGTTGAACCGGTAGGGAGCCATGCTCCTGAGCCACAGTAGGCAAACAGAGTGTGCAAACGGGGAAGGCTAGGGCGAACTGTCCCCCAGGCTAGGGAGCACCGCAAGGGCTAACCCTCTGGGCACAGGCACCAGTGGCACTGGATCCCCCCAGCAGGAGAACGTAGGGGCAGGGCTGCCAGCAGGCACTTCTGGGAAGCCCAGTGTGCCTGACTGGCTGTTGGGCCAGCCACGGGAAATTCAAACCGTGGCCTTTAAAAGCCACGGTTTGACATAGCCCCCAGCACTTGGGAGCCAGGAGCAGAGAGGAGAGGAGGGAACTGGGCACACATGCATCTCGCACACACGTGTGCCCCTTACCTGACCTGAGGTGGAAGCAGACGCAGCTGTGGAGCCAGCAGCAGGGGCAGCAACAGCTGATCTCCCAAAGGTAAGTGGGGCAGAGGGAGTTAGCACAGCTGAGCCGAATCAAAAATACCCATCAGATTTGGCCGAATCAATTTGGGACAGTGATTTGAATCACCAAATTGAATCTCAGTCCCCCAAATCAGCCAAATCTGAATCTGAAACAAATACTAGACGCTTTGCACAGGCCTGCTAACTACCACTCTCTGACCTGCATTGGGGGTGGGGGCTCTGCCTGCCTTCTCACATAAGCCAAAAAGCTGAGACCACATCTCCCCAATTCAGCATTTCAGTCCAAAACAGCTCCCTTCCCTGCAGTAGATCCCCTTGCCCCAACCTGCCTCACACCTCTTTCGATCCCTTCCCTTGCTCTCCTACTCTTGTCCAGCACAGTTGGTACAAGACCTCTTTTCACAGCAGCTCCTGAGACCTGGACCTCTCCCACATCAACTACCCATCTCTCCTTTCTAACCTCAGTTGAAATCATAGGATCATAGGCAGTAAGGGCTGGAAGAGCCCTCAAATAAGAATGACAGGCAAAAAAAGAAAAACTTTTCTTTCTCTCTCTCTTCTTTTCTCACCTGTCATTCTTATTTCCCCTCTACTTTCCGCTTCATCTCCAATCATTTACTCCAACTAAGTCAAGCATTTTGAGGTACAACTGAGGTTCAAGTTTTCATCCAAGCGGTGTCGACCATCCCTTTTAAAGTCCAAGAAGGGATGGTTTGTTCTGCACAGAGCTCATGAACAGAATCTAAGTTAAAAAATAGTTTGTATCCAAGCCAGCTCAATTCACTGCATGTGACACTACAGGAAGGGTCCTTAAGATGTAAATAGAGGAAGGCCCAAGTGCAGTGAGCTCAAGGAAGTTGAATCCTGAAGAAAAAACTGCATGGGAGAAAGCAGAAGTGATTGTCTGAGAAGCTGATAAATGAGTAGACAAAGCTGGGACCACTGGCAGAGTGCAGGAGT
>NW_017728992.1:200004651-200006230 GCF_001723915.1 Gavialis gangeticus
GGTTTGTTCTGCACAGAGCTCATGAACAGAATCTAAGTTAAAAAATAGTTTGTATCCAAGCCAGCTCAATTCACTGCATGTGACACTACAGGAAGGGTCCTTAAGATGTAAATAGAGGAAGGCCCAAGTGCAGTGAGCTCAAGGAAGTTGAATCCTGAAGAAAAAACTGCATGGGAGAAAGCAGAAGTGATTGTCTGAGAAGCTGATAAATGAGTAGACAAAGCTGGGACCACTGGCAGAGTGCAGGAGTCAGGGGAACAAGGGTGATAAGCAGCTTTACAAAGGAGGGAAGGTAAAGAAGGGAAGACTTAAGTGGAGAATTCAAAGTGGTGGTAAGAGCCTTATATTTGATGCACACCACGGAGGGGGAACCAGGAGCTGTGTTCAACTGAACAAGGTTGCACTGTATTATCACTCAATTTTCAGCTACAGTGGTAGGTTTATTCCTGCCACTGCACTACTTTAAAACAGAACGGTCCTCATCTAGAGAGATGGAGGGAGATAAGCCAGACAAGCTTAGAAATCTGGCACTAGAGCACCAGCCGAAGCAACGCTAGAGAAACTGCCTGGGGGGTCATTCCCAGCTCCAAGAAAGCCTACGTCCGCATTTTTCCAAACTGCAATTTGCTCCTCAGCTTGACTAGAGCCATCTTAAGGGAGACATCCCATCAGAAAGGGGTGATGAAATGATCTATTTCACTAATAGATTTTCTTCTTCCTCCTCATGACAGCTGTCTGGTGCCACAGTGTATTGGTGTAATACATCATCAGAAGGAGGCATATCGAGGATGATGCATGTACCAGATAATGTCATTCAAAAGGTCTTTTGGCTTAATTATAAAACTTGGGCAACCTCTTCATCACAACCACCTCAGCACATGGAGAAGCAAATCACACTCCATGCTAAAGTCCTATTAATGACTCTTTTACATTTATATTCTGATTCTGGCAGTAAATTAAAGTAGACATGGCAGGGAGGGGATTTCTCCTATTTCAACCCATGCTAACCCAGAGCCAATTTAAAGCCTCTGCATGTTTACTGAGTCAACTGAAGTCTGGCAGATACAAACAAAGAAGAAATCAGCAGGAGAGGAAATGCCACTGGTTTCCTTGTGCAACAAACTGTTAAATCCTATTAGCAAAGTTTCCCCAGGAATAGCTACAGGAAGTGAAGGATGCAGCACTTTCCACTGCTGAGATATTTAACTGCTTCCATGTTTGGTTTGCAAAGAGCGTTTTAATTTTTCAAATAAAAGAATGGAGGACACAGTGCAGTACCAGGGTCCATTGACCCTGCCCACTCCATCCAAACCCTTTAGGGATGGCTGGATAATAAGAGCTGGAGGAACTGCACCAAAGACCAGTGACGTTCATGGTCAGTCCCACTTCAATTGGCTTTGAATCAGGCCCTCAGGTCTGGGGCTGCTTTGGGAAAAGAGAGTTCTTGCCTTTGAGCCAAAGTCACCACTCTAAGGAAACGCTTTTCCTCCTGCCCTCCCAATGCTCAGAAACATACAACTGAACAGTGCCAACATAGAACCATAGAATCACTGAGTGGGAAGGGACCTAGACAGATCAT
>NW_017728992.1:200006241-200010023 GCF_001723915.1 Gavialis gangeticus
GCTCTTCCTCCTGATGTGGTGGCCTGTAGTAAACCCCTACCACCAGATCCCTCTCCCCCCACCCTCCTTGAAGTTTGACCCACAGGGTCTCAGTTAAGCCTTCCTCTGGTCCCATTTGGAAGGTAGAACTGGTACACTGTTCCCTAACATAGAGTGCAACCCCCCCCACCTTTTTTTCCCCTTCCTATCTGTTCTAAACAACGTATAGCCCTCTATGTCTACTGCCCAGTCAAATGTTTCATCCCCCCATGTCTCCACTAGGCCAACCAGGTCGATTGCAAGATTACTACTTGCAAGCAGGAGAGCAAGCTCCACCTGCTTGTTCCCCATGCTTCTTGCATTAGTGAAGAGACACCTTAATCCCCCGGAGGGAGCCCTGGGCACCCCCCTTACCCGAGAGACAACTGGTCCCTTGGTATATACCTGAGCTCTTGCTTGGGCAGGTCCTACACCTGGTTGAGTTTTCTCTTGCTCCTGTGTATCCCCATCCCCCAATGAACTTAGTTTAAAGCCCACCGGAGGAGGTCAACTAGCCTGTAAGAAAACAAACTCTTACCTTTGGGGGGGAGATGGAGACCATCACGCCCCAGGATGCCCTCTGATCTGAAGTGCGGGTCATGGTCCAGGAAGTCAAATCCGGCGTGACGACACCAACTCCGAAGGCACCGGTTCACCTCACGGATGCAGGCGCTCTGCCACTGATGGCCTCCACTAACCGGGAGGAGGGACGAAAAGACCACCTGGGCCCCCAACTCTCTAAGCTTGTCCCCCAGAGCCCTGTAGTCATCCATGATCTGGTCCAGACTACTCCAGGCTGCATCACTGGTTCCCACATGGATGCCTCAGTTGAGATTGCTGGTGTTGATGCATGAGAGAAGCACCAAGCTTGACTCAAATTTCTGGTTTGCTTTCTGGTTTGCTTTGGAGGCAGTGGTAACTGAAGCAACTCCAAAATTTTCACTAAGCTAAATAAAAACCCAGATCTTTCCACAGAATTCGACTTTGCTAAATACAGAAGACTATAAATAATAGGCAGCTTAAGAATGACACCAGGATGTCCTAGTATCTATTTATCCATAAGATGATACCTCCCACACTAAAATGCTCCCTGATGTGTAATAAAACTCAGTGGCCTATTGACTGAGGGAGAGCATGGTGTGGCTAGTGACACTTCATGCAGACTGTAGGCCTTCCTTGGAGGTCTCCCATCTCAGTACTGACCTAACCTGACCCTATTTTGGTAGTGAGAACTGACTAGAAATCACAACTTGGAGGTAATACATGTGCAGGCAGTAGGAAGTTCTTGTTCCCTTCACATTAGATCTCCTGTGGTCAGCAGAGCTGTACTGCTACACAGCACATCCACAGGTGGCAGATAAAGGAATGACCTTTAGGAAAAATTAGCTGTGAAATAAGCAGGGGTAACTCTGATGAATAAGCAGTTGGGGACCAAGCAGCAGCAGCACCACCAGGATGTGGTGGGGACAGCAGATGACAGTTGCTCTCCCTACTGAAAAGTCATATATATCCGATGAAGGTGCTGCAACATGGTAAGTACAGGTCACCACTATAAGAAGCCTGTTCAGCCCCCAGTCATGAGTCTCTACAAGTCCTCAACTGTGGAGCAGAGGAAAGAAGGTGTTAGAATCTCAATAGCTGCAAATGCAGAAGGAGGCTGCAGCGAAACAAGATCTCCAATTATCTTGGCCTCCTTGCCATTGGATTTAGGTGCCTTTCTGTCAGGAACTGCATGGAAACTGATATGCAGCAGCTTCTCCATGATAAAAGAAATCACACGCAGGCATCTCCCATGAAAACGACATTTTCAGCACATTTTTCAAGCCCTTTGGTGACAAGCTAGTGATGATGGGAGCAGGACTCTGATCATCTGGAAGCTCACAGGCATGAAGTGGCATGAAGGTGGCAGTTACAAGAAGGTCATCTAGCACTTGGGCAAGGCAGGAGCGTAATTGGCAATGGTAACTGCAACTGAGAAGCCCTCTTCAGGATCTGCTCCACTCACCCCACATGGGGAGAGGGCTAGAAAAAGTGCCCTAAACATAGTCTGCCTACTTTTTTCCTGACTAGATAACCACATCCAGTGGGGGTCACCTTTATTGTGGTCAAAATCAATGAAGACACAAACAATTTGGGAATCTGGAATATCAGGACACTCGTCGATATTCCTAATATTAAGACCCAAAGTGCTGCAAGTGTGGCTCAAGAACTCAGGCAACACTATTGATGTCGCTGCCCTGAATGAGACTTGGTGAATGGGAGATGGGCACCTCAAAAAACAAGGAGGCAGCATTACTCTCTTCTGGAAGGGTAAACAGGAAGGAGAAAGTCAACTTCCCCAAGTTGGTTTTGCCATTAAGAATGAACTCATAAATTAATTCAGCAAGTTCCCCATCAGAATTAATGAGTGGCTCATGACTCTCTATCTTAAATTGGTGGCAAGCCAATAAACCACTGTCATCAGTGTGCATGCCCTGACTCTTGAGGCCGCTGATGAAACCAAGATGAAATTCTATGACAACTTTGACCAAGTCCTTTCTGATGTTCCACATAGAGATAGACCTATTCCTCTTGGTGACTTCAACACCAGAGTCAGAAGGGACTCAAACCTCTGGAATGGAAGCATCACTAAGGAAGGAGCAGAAAAGGTCAACTCCAACACCAATCACCAACACTGTTCCACCAGAAAAAAAGACACCATGGCAACACCCATGATCTAAGCACCATCACTTGATTGGCTATGTCATTGTTCATGCCTGGGATCACAAAGATGTCCACATCACCCAAGCTATGTTAGGAGCTGACTATTGCTAGACTGATTACTGAAGCATGCACTTGGTTATGTCACTCAAACAGGCTCCCAAACAACAGCTACAGCAGAAGCAATGCTGACAGAAGATCAACACTGAAGGACTCAAGCACCCAATCAAGCAAGACTTCTTTCAACAGCACCTCAATGAAAAAACCTGCTGAATTCCAAATCAACAACAATGGGAAAATATTGGAAGCATTTGGGATTCCTTCAGATCCACCATTATCAGTGCCTGTGAAGAGATAGCTGGATTTTCTACCAGGAAACAACAAGTCTGGTTTGATGAGCCTGACAAGGAGATCCAAGGATTTGATCAACCACAAGCACAAGGCATTGCAGAATAACGTCAACTTCAAGCAAAAGAAAATGAACCACCAACAAGCCAAGGTAGCGGTCAAAAGGAAGATCCACAATATGAGGAACAGACAGTGAGAAGAAAAGGCAAAGAAGATTCAACATCTTGCTGATATCCATGATATGCGTGATTTTTTAGTGCCAAAGCCATCAATGGTTTGAGCACTCAGGAACCAACCCCTTTGAAACCTCAGGATGGATGACTCACATTTTCATGCAGGGGGCACGCTCGAGTGGGATGGGCTTCACTTCTCCCCTAAAGGCAAGCATGTCTTTTCTTCCAGGTTGACTGATATCATATGGCATGCTTTAAACTAGCTTCACCGGGGGATGGAGCCACAGGGGCACACGAGGACACTTCCCAGCCAAGACAGGTGATGAGCACAGGAAGTACCCAGGTAAGTGACATGGGTCCAGATAGTCCTAGGATCAAGGGGGTGGTGAATGTACCCATAGGAGGCTTTAAATGCCTCTACACTTATGCTCATAGTATGGGGAACAAGCAGGAGGAACTTGCCCTCCCGCTAGCTAACACAAACCTGGACATAGTGGGGCTCACTGAAACCTGGTGGGATTCAACCCATGATTGGGTGGTAAA
>NW_017728992.1:200010149-200012611 GCF_001723915.1 Gavialis gangeticus
GGGGTCATGGGGAAAGGGACTTAATGGTGGGGGTCTACTACAGACCACCCAACCAGAGGGATAAGCTCAACCGGGAATTCTCAGGTCATCTTGCGGAAGCAGTTAAGTCAAGGGACGTGGTCATCATAGGTGACCTAAGCTACCCAGACATCTGCTGGGAGGAGCAGACTGCCAGGTCTGACCGCTCATGTAGGTTCCTAGCTGAGATACAGGACCCAGGAGGTGCACAGCCCCACCAGGGGAAATGCCATGCTGGACCTGGTCCTGGCCACCAGGTGACAACCTGGTGAGGGGACTGCGGGTTCTCGACCACCTGGGCAATAGTGATCATTGCCTGCTGGAATTCACCATCCAGCGCAGGGTGTCAAAAGCCTGCAGCAAAGCAATATCTCTTGACTTCAGGAGGGCCAATTTCAATGAGTTAAGGAGATTAGTCAGAAAGGCACTGAGGTCCTGGAGGGTAGGGGAGTTGGGAGTCCAAGATGAATGGTCATTCCTTAAGGAGACAGTTCTCCGAGCCCAAAGGGTGACAATCCCAACACGAATCAAAGTGGGCAAGAGTGCTCAAAAGCCCCCATGGCTCACCAGAAGCATTCAGGAACATCTGAAAGTTAAAAAGGAGGTGTACACCCGGTGGAAGGGAGGGGCTATCACCAAGGAGGATTATACCTCTGTTGCTTGAGACTGTAAGGGGGGTGTTAGGAAGGCTAAAGCAGAGATGGAACTAGGTCAAGCAACCAGTATCAAAGATAAGAAATCCTTTTTTAAATACATAGGGAATAAAAGGAAGAAACCAGGTAATGTGGGGCCCCTGCAGGACACACTTGGCAATCTGGTGATTGCACCAGATGAAAAAGCTGACGTCTTTAACAAATTCTTTACCTCCATGTTTCTGAGCAGGGACTGGGACATCCGCCCCACCGGGATTCCAGACAGACTCAGGAGAAGCACCGCCTGACCTAGGGTCAGGGAGCAGCTAGTTAGGGAACTTCTGGTGGAGCTGGACATGTTTAAATCAGCAGGTCCAGATGATCTCCACCCCAGGGTGCTGAGGGAATTGGCAGGAGTCATTGCGGGACCCCTGGCACTGCTTTACAAGCACTTGTGGTGCTCTGGTCAGGTGCCAGAGGACTGGAAAAGGGCCAATGTGTTCCCCATTTTCAAAAAAGGGAGGAGGGAGGACCGAGGTAACTATAGGCCCGTTAGTCTTACCTCAGTCCTGGGGATGCTCTTTGAGAAAATTATCCAGGAGCATATCTGTGAAGGACCAGCATGGGAGATTATGCTTAGGGGCAACCACCATGGATACATTAGGGGGAGGGTCCTGTCAGACCAACCTGATTGCCTTTTATGACCAGGTCACAAAATCCTTGGATGCAGGTGTTGTGGTGGACATAATCTTTCTGGACTTTAGGAAGGCCTTTGACACTGTCTCTCACCCCATTCTCATTAAAAACTTAAGCGACTGTAGAGTTGATACCTACATAGTCAGATGGGTCACAAATTGGCTAGCGGGCTGCACCCAGACAGTGGTGGTGGACGGGTCATTTTTGACCTGGAGGAATGTGGGCAGTGGGGTTCCACAGGGCTCGGTCCTCAAGCTCATACTGTTCAACATCTTTATCAGCAACTTGGACGAGGGGGTGAAAAGCACCTTGTTCAAATTAACGGATGACACTAAAATGTGAGGAGAGGTGGCCACGATAGAAGGGAGGGACAGGCTACAAGTAGATCTGGACAGGTTACAGGGCTTGGCAGATAAGAATAGGATGGGATTCAATACTAACAAGTGCAGGGTACTGCACCTGGAGAGAAAGAGCCAGCACCATACCTACAGGCTGGGGAACTCCCTTCTCATCAATACCAAGGCAGAAAGGGATCTTGGAGTCATTATTGATGCCAAGATGAACATGGGCTGCCAACATGAGGACACAGTCAGTAAGGCTAACCACACCTTGTCTTGCATCCACAGATGCATCACGAGCAGGGCCAAGGAGGTGATCCTCCCCCTCTATGTGACAGTGGTCAGGCCGCAGTTGGAGTACTGCGTCCAGTTCTGGGTGCCACACTTCAAGAGGGATGTGAACAACATGGAGAGGGTTCAGAAGAGGGCCACTCACATAATCAGGGGGCAGTAGGGCAGGTCCTACGAGGAGAGGCGATGGGACCTGAACCTGTTCAGCCTCCACAAGAGAAGGCTGAGAGGGGATCTGGTAGCAATCTATAAGCTTACCAGGGGGAACCTGCAGGGAACAGGAGACTCCCTGTTCCCCTGGGCACTACCAGGAGTAACTAGGAACAATGACCACAAGTTGATTGAAAGTAGGTTCAGGCTAGACATCAAAAAGCACTACTTCACTGTCAAGACGGTTAGGATCTGGAACCAACTTCCAAGGGAAGTGGTGCTGGCCCCTACCCTGGGGGTCTTTAAGAAGAGGCTGGATGCCTACCTGGCTGGACTC
>NW_017728992.1:200012627-200018325 GCF_001723915.1 Gavialis gangeticus
ACAACATGGAGAGGGTTCAGAAGAGGGCCACTCACATAATCAGGGGGCAGTAGGGCAGGTCCTACGAGGAGAGGCGATGGGACCTGAACCTGTTCAGCCTCCACAAGAGAAGGCTGAGAGGGGATCTGGTAGCAATCTATAAGCTTACCAGGGGGAACCTGCAGGGAACAGGAGACTCCCTGTTCCCCTGGGCACTACCAGGAGTAACTAGGAACAATGACCACAAGTTGATTGAAAGTAGGTTCAGGCTAGACATCAAAAAGCACTACTTCACTGTCAAGACGGTTAGGATCTGGAACCAACTTCCAAGGGAAGTGGTGCTGGCTCCTACCCTAGGGGTCTTCAGAAGGAGGCTAGATAATCACCTAGCCAGGGTCGTTTAGCCCCAGCATCCTTTCCTGCCCATGGCAGGGGTTCGGACTTGATGATCTGCTCAGGTCCCTTTCGACTCTACCAGCTATGAACTATGAAACTCCTTGCTGTCCACCAAAGGAAAGATCATTATGAGAACTGTCGTGAATTGTCTCCTTTGACTTGCTGAAGAACTCCTCCTGGAATCTCAGTGTTGGTTTGGGACACCAAGAGACACAACTGATGTGATCTTCACAGCCCTCCAGCCACAGGAAAAATTCCAGGAACAACATATACCTCTCTACATTGCCTTCTTTGTCCTCATGAAAGCTTTTGATTCTGTCAACTGAGAAGCACTGTGGAAGAATCTTCTGAAGTATGGATGCCCACCAAAATTAATCACCATTCTTTGCCTGCTCTATGATGGTGGTGGTTCTCAGTAATGGATCTATCACAGTTCACTTTGAGGTTAAGATGGGAGTTAAGCAAAGCTGCACCATTGCTCCAACACCCTTCTTGAGCTCCAGTACCCTGATGATACTATAGTCTGTGCTCACTCAGAAGCAGACCTTCGGGCAATCATCAATGTCTTTACCGAGGCATAAAAGAAAATGGGACTTATGCTTAAAATTCAGAAGATTAAGATCATCCATCAGCAAGATTGACTTGCACTTTTCCAGTCCTCAGTTCCAGTAATTCAGATTTATGGTGAGGCTGGAAATGTTTAATATTTCCCATACCTTGGAAACCATCTCTTGCAGAAGGCTGACATGGATGAAGAAATCCCACATCACCTTAAAAGTGCAAGTGAAGCCTTTGGATGCCTGAGGAAACAGGCTTTTGAAGATCACAACCACAGGTCTGAAACCAAACTCATAGTTTATCAAGCAATTGTGATCCCCAGCTTACTGTACAGACCTGAGCCACAGATAACATACAGGAGACAGCCCAAGTGGCTGGAGAAGTACCATCAACACTGCCTGCAGAAGATCCTTCAAATCCAGTGGGAAGACTGATGCACCAACATTAGGGTCCTCTTGCAAGCAAGTATCTAGACAATGATCATCCAACATCAACTTCACCGGGCTGGCCCTATCATCTGGATGTCCCACTCCAGACTCCCAAAGCAGGTTTTACTCTCTCAGCTTAGTCAAGGCATATGATCAAGAGAAGGATAGAGAAAGCACTTCAGGGATATCCTCAAGGCCAACTTGAAAAAAATGCAACATCAACATCAGTCTCATGGAAGACTATCACCCAGGACTGCCCCAAATAGAGGAAGAGCCTGCTGCAAGGATCTCAGTACTTTGAAACTTTACCATGACAACAGGAGACAGAAAAGAAGGAGCGGATGAAACAGCATGTCATGGACTGAATCAAGGATTCAGAGCCACCCACACTGCACAGAAACATGTAACCAAGTGGCAAGAGTGTGTCCATCCTAGATCAGCCTCATCAGCCATCCTTAGATCCACAGGTAGGACAAACATGGAAGACAACCATCATCAATTTCCTCTTCATTGTCTGATTATTTTTATTGACTTTTTTAATGCAACTGATTTTAAAGTGATATTTTGATTTTACCAAATGTGTAATTTATTCCTCTCTGCCTTTTGCTGGTTAGTACTCTTGTGGTTGAGGGGTGGGGGGGGCAGAAAAATAAAAACACACAACAGTATATTTAGGTTATCAGAATACTTGAAAGAAGAAAAAAAACCAAAAACCTTAACACCCTGTTTTCATCAACATAACAAAAACTGGATCATACATTTAATCAATTTTTGGGGTCAAAAGGGACCTCAGTAGATCATCGAGTCTGACTTCTTTCCCTGGGCAGGAAAGAGTGCTGGGGCCAGATGACCCCAGCCAGGTGCTTCTCCAGTCTTTTCTTAAAGACCATCAAGTCGGGGAGAGCACCACTTCACTTGGAAGCCCATTCCAGATTCTGGTAACCCTAACCATGGAGAAGTTCTTCCTGATGTCTACTCTAAATCTGCTCTCTATCAGTTTGTGACCATTGTTTCTAGTTACTCCAAGGGGTGCCCTAGTAAACAGTAAAAAAAACCTCTGACGAATTTGTAGACAGCCACTAGATCATCTCTCAGCCTTCTCTTACGGAAGCTGAAGAGATCTAGGTCCCTCAATCTTTCCTTGTAAGACCTTACTTGCAGGCCCTTAATCATACAAGTGGCCCTCCTCTGGACCCTTTCTAGGTTATCCACATCCTCTTGAAGTGCAGTGCCCAAAACTGGATGCAGTATTCCGGCTGTGGCCTCACCAATGCCGCATAGAGGGGAAGTATCACCTCCTTAGACCTGCTCAGGATCTCCTGACCTATAATGCAGGGTCTGCCACTTCATGTGTAATATACTTTGTTTTTGGTGTTGTGAAACTTTGGTCTGTTATGTAGTTTGGAAACATTATTCCTATGCAGTTAAACCATAGCACAAGGCAAAAATTACTGTTTGTAAACATAGATGTCAGTGCCAGTATCCTGACCTGCAGCACCATACATTATTCAGGATCCCTTGAACAGTTGGAACAGATTATCCTCTTGTGATATTTGTAGATGTCTACCTAGGACACATTCAAAAGACAATGAAGATTTTGTAGTTTAGGACCAGTTTGAATCCAGTGCTCAAGAGCTTAAAGCCAGCACAGTTTATTTTTTAATAGCAATACACGCTTCATCCCAGTCCTTCAATAATGCAAAATAAAATCTTTGCATACCAATTCCTAACTGCCTGGAAACATGGTGGTAATTAATGTATGGGCCTTGTTACACCTTATGCTGTGAGCTGCTCAAATGTTGATCAGTGTTAGTGCTAGTCTGGAGTTTGGAGCAATCACACTGTTAATCTAGAAAACTTCTCTGACTGTCCCCCACCTGTACAGCCATGACTTGCCACTAGAGGCCTGGTGAGCAGGAACAGGACTAGGAGCTGGAGCTGTGATGTCTGTTCTGGACCAGCTTCTATCTCTGCTCTATGGGCAGGCATGTGAGAAATATTGGGACATGTGTGGATACCTTTGAGAGTGTTATGTATAAGTTGTTATATTGGCCTGGGGATTGCAGAAGGGAACAGCAAACCAGTAGGCTAAGAAGACTCTCTTAATAAACAAGCTTTAACATTTTATAAGTTTAACTCCTTCGTCTTTCGAGAAGAACACATGGTACCAAGTGTGGGGTGCGAAGAAAGACAGAAAAATGGAGCAGCTCAGAATTCCAGAGGAGTTCAAGCTGTCTAGCAACGCAGCAGGAAACTAGAAGAAATTTAAGCAGAGCTTTACCATATATGTGACAGCCAGTGGAGCTACAGAAAAGGAAGATCCACTCAAGATAGCTTTTTTTTTTTTGCTTTTTTTTTTTAAATATAGCAGGCCCAGAAGCTCTGCCTCTTTACAATAGCCTACAACTGTCAGAAGTCAAACAGAAAAGTTATGGCACTATAATAAAAGTTGAGGAATACTGTATACCCAAAGTGAAACCTTTCAATGGTATAATTTCCACATGAAACAATAGAAAGAATGTGAGATAATAGAGGAGTTCATCAAAGACCTCAGACTGCTGAGCCAGATGTGCAACTTTGGAGACCAAAAAGAGTCCATGTTCAGAGACCAAATAGTATTAGGTATAAGGGATACAAGCCTCAGGGAAAAAAAAACTGCTAAAAGATCCTGAGCTTAATTTAGAAAAGGCAGTTAGAATGTGCCAAGTAGCTGAGATAACAAATGCCAGGCTGTAGAAGCTGGAGGAAAAAGCAGAATAATCTGAACTAGACAAGATTACAAGACTGCAAAAACCTAAGGCAACACATAAACAAAACAGGAAGGAGGATCTCACTATGAAGCAGGCAAGTGGAGGCCAAAGGGAATTGCTTAAAGAAACAATGGTCAGCTCCAGGTCCTGTGGGGATTACCACAAACCCATGCAATGCCCTCCAGTTAGTAACCACTGCAACAAATGGAAAAGATGCAATCACTTTGCAAGAGTCTGCAGAAAAAAGCAGGATACAAAACACAAGAAACAGCAGGTGCATGCTGCACAATGGGGAAAAGGAAGAATTCCTCATTGGCACAATGCAAGAAATTAATTATTCTGAGAACTGGACCATCACCCTGTACACCAATGGACTAATGGTAACTTTTAAATTAGACGCAGGGGCACAGGTCAATGTAATAACAGAATACGTTATTCAAAACATGAAAACTAAGCCTTTGTACTGTGAGAATAAGTAAGCGAGACTTAAGAGTATATAATGGGAGCATGACTGCAACCAAGGGTGTTTGGGCACTGCAAGTTAGACACAAGGGTAATAGAGTAAAAGTTCAGTTTGTAATAGTCCTGGAAAAGGTAGTGCCAATAACTGGATTGCAAACTTGTAAAACTCTAGGTTGGATTAAGAGAATGGATTCCACTGAGGGACTAGAAAGGAAAAACATAAAAGAAGAGTTTTGTGATGTGTTTCAAGGCATAGGGCAAACGGTCAACTGAGAACAAGACAGAATTAAGAGAACCAAATACTCCCACCAAATACATGCTTAAAGAAATGTTCCCCTTGTACTAAGGGAGAAACTGAAAAAGGAATTAGATTAGTTAACACGGATGTAACAGAAAAAGTAAAGCAACTAACTGCTTGGGTTCATTCACTTGTCATAACAGAAAAAAAAAAGATGGATCCTTGAGATTGTGTCTGCATCCTAAGCAAATGAACAGATACTTCAAATGGGAGCATTTGCCCATTCCCACCTGGGAAGAGGTTTTTGGCAACATGGCAAAACTTAAATATTTCTCCACTTTGAATGCCTCTTCTGGGTTTTGTCAAGTCCCCTGAGAAAAGAATAGCACTAGAGAGTGTGTACCTCCAATACACCCTTCGGACGGTATTGCTTTTGCAGGCTTCCTTTTGGACTGTGTTCTGAATCTGAACTATTTCACAGAAAGGTGACACCCATTTTTGAAGGTCTTGATGGAACTATGGTTTATATTGATGATGTATTAGTTTGGGGAAATGCTATGGAAGATCATGACTTGAGGCTAAGAAAACCACTGGAAAGAGCTCGCAGAGCAGGTCTGAAACGGAACAAACAAAAAAACAAAACAAAACAAAAAAACCCCCAGACGATATGCTCCCATACAAAAAGCTCTGATTAGCAGAAAGGCTGTGGAGAGGTTTAAATTAGACTACCAAGAGAAACAGAAACTCTTTACCAACTATAATTCAATTTGGTGAGATGAATATTAAAAACCAGCCCCCCTCCCCCCAGTCCAGCAAAGCAGCACAAAACTTCAAAAACACTGCACCAGTGTTTCAAAACACTGGAATCTTATCAGAAAATGTAGGAA
>NW_017728992.1:200023325-200024113 GCF_001723915.1 Gavialis gangeticus
AAGATTTCTGGGAATGATCCATTTTGTAGGGAAATATGTACCTAACGTGAACATGAACTAGAATTTAAAAACTTGAAGGAAAAAATAATGAAAGCTCTGGCACTAAAATACTATGACCCTAAAAGCCCCTTTAAATTGTCAGCAGATGCTTCTAAAGACAGCATTGAAGCAGCCTTGGTTCAAAAACATGGGGATGGGATAGCTGGGGACCAGTAGCATATGCATCTAGGATGCTCTCTAAGTCAAAGTGTCTATATGCACAAATTAAGAAAGAAAGTTTAGCTCTGGTATATGGCTGTAAGAAATTTCATATATTCATCTATGGGAAGCCTGTGATAGCGGAAACTGATCATAAACCTTTGGTAACTATAGCAAAGAAAGGGTTATTAGACATGTCATCCAGATTACAGAGACTTTTCTTTCAACTGCAAATGTATGGTGTAGACATACAGTTCATGCCAGGAAAACATCTGCTTATTGCAGATACGCTGTCCAGAGCATACGGCACAACGGAAAATGACAGAATTCCAGACTCAGCCACAGTACATGTTCATCTAATTAAAAGAGTGATTCCTGTCACAGATAAAATGTGGGCACTAATTGCAGAAGCTATTGCTCAGGATACCACATTGCAAAAAGCAATAACAGCATTGTGTGCTGGCTGGCCTGGAAAACATATACCTAGCCCCTACTCAGTTCAAGGAAGAGCTGTCAGTACTGGATGGCAGCTTGTTTAAAGGTCCACGACTTGTTGTTCCAGCAGTGCTAAAGACAGACATGTTAAACAG
>NW_017728992.1:200039611-200040070 GCF_001723915.1 Gavialis gangeticus
ACGCATTGAAAAATGCAAAAGGAGAGCAAAGGTGCTCTATACTGGCCCAACATAAATAATGACAGAAGATGCTATAAAGGCTTGTACAGCATACCTAAACTACAGATCAATGCAAAGAAAAGAGCCCATGATGGTCAGGGAGGAGCCCGTAGCTCCACAGTGTCAAGTGGGCATTGACTTATTCATGCATGCAGTTATGTATTCGTGCTGGATTATTATTTTCACTACCCTGAAATTGCATTGCTTGAAATCACAACAACAAACCATGTTATAACTCACATCAAATCAATTTGTTGCTAGACATGAGATCCCACAAAATTGTGAGAACAGACAACAGATCTCAAGTCAACTGTCTTGATTTTAAAGAGAGTTTGCCAGCAAATATGGATTCTGTCACAACACTTCAAATCCTAAAGACCCACAGTCCAATGGTCTGGTGGAAAATGGAGTACAAATAGT
>NW_017728992.1:200045070-200048802 GCF_001723915.1 Gavialis gangeticus
GAAGAAACTTAATAACATTTATCCCTTAATATAGTCCCTGACGCATGGCAAGAGACAGTCCTTCTTCCAGTGGGGTCCCTTGGGGGTGTCCAGGAAGCACCAGGGGCCCCTCCCCTTAGGGCCTTGGACTAGGCCGGGGGGCTGCTCACCGAGCCCCTTCTCTGGGTTTGGCCCCCCAAACGCCTTTCCCCTGTGGGATCAGGGCGCAGTTCGATGGGGTCTCCTCGGTTGCAGCGCGTCCCCAGGCCTCTCCAGCGCTGCTGGGCTTCTCTCCACCCTGTGCCCCACCCTGGACACCAAGGGCTCAGCTCCTCTGAGCTGCTGCACCACCGCTGCTGGCTCCTGGGTGCTGGGCCTCACGCTGCAGCACTACTATTTCCCTGTGCCCTGGCTCGGCACCGAGGGCTCTCTTAGCACAGGCCGGGCCCTTCAGGCTCCAGCCAGCCATCCTCACGCCAGGTGGCTAACCCAAGCAGCCTCTGCTGCTCCCTGGCTCCCAAGGCTCGGGCCCATGCACTGCCCTGCGCACCATGGGACCTGGCCGCTTGCTGGGAGATGGGGCCTGAGCCGCCTCACTGTGGCCTCCAAGGCCCTGCTGAGGTTGCAGGCTCAAGCCACTGCTTGCAGCTCCCAAAGCCTGGGCTCTGTGCACCGAACTGTGCACCGTGATGGGCCCAAGCAGTCTCACGCCGCTGCCAGGGCCGGGTCTCCGTGCACCGTCCCTGTGCGCTGCCAACAGCCCCAGCGGTCTCGCACCGCTCCCAAGGCTGCTCCTCCAGTGGCAGCTTCAGGAGCCCTGGGCCTATTGCCCGCGGGGGGAGAGCTCCCAGCTCTTCTTGGCTCCGCTCTTCTCGAGTCCATCACTGCATCTGCCCCTCATGCTGGGCACGCAGCTCCTTTTATACGCTCCAGGGCTCCGCCCTTGAAGTCCTCCGGACCTGACAGTTTACAGTCTTCAGTCGGGTCCGAGGGAGGTCTTCTCCCCTCCCCTCAGGAAAGGGGCGTGACTTTATTTCTCCTGCTGCCTCCTGATTGGTGGACGGGCTCCACCGATCAAAACCGATCTCAAGCCTGGGACTCAACCCAAGCTCTGAAAGGTGAGCCTGCTACATACGCATTGAAAAATGCAAAAGGAGAGCAAAGGTGCTCTATACTGGCCCAACATAAATAATGACAGAAGATGCTATAAAGGCTTGTACAGCATACCTAAACTACAGATCAATGCAAAGAAAAGAGCCCATGATGGTCAGGGAGGAGCCCGTAGCTCCACAGTGTCAAGTGGGCATTGACTTATTCATGCATGCAGTTATGTATTCGTGCTGGATTATTATTTTCACTACCCTGAAATTGCATTGCTTGAAATCACAACAACAAACCATGTTATAACTCACATCAAATCAATTTGTTGCTAGACATGAGATCCCACAAAATTGTGAGAACAGACAACAGATCTCAAGTCAACTGTCTTGATTTTAAAGAGAGTTTGCCAGCAAATATGGATTCTGTCACAACACTTCAAATCCTAAAGACCCACAGTCCAATGGTCTGGTGGAAAATGGAGTACAAATAGTGAAGAAATTGTTGAAAAAAAGCTACAGATTCACACACTGATGTTTTCCTGGCACTCTTAAATTAGAGGGCAACACCCCTGAAACATGGATTGTCCCCAGCAGAAACGCTGTTTAACAGGAAACTCAAAACCACGCTGCCAAATCCTGTGGAGGACGCTCATTAGAATGAAAAGCAAGAAGTGAAAACATTTTTAAAAGTTCGACAAACTCAAACAAATGGTATGACGGGTTCAGGAGAGTTACTACAACTGCACACCAAAATATGATGCTTATTTCAGATGGACGAATGTGGAAACAAAAAGCACTAGCTTCCCATCAAGTAGCTCCCAAATCCTACAAAGTAGTCACACCGGAAGGACAGGAGTTAAGAAGGAACAGACAACACTTCCAGCTCGTAAAGGGGAGAAAAGCAGCAGCAATCACGAGATTCACCAAAGGGAGGAGAGCTTACAACAGAGCAACAAAAAATGACAGAGGAGATTATAAATGACACAGAAGTAGAGACACAGGAACAAGGAAACCAAACAAGAACTGAGCCACTAAGGACTGAGGATGCAGAGAAACCGAAAAGATCACTTAGAGCTAAAAAGCCAACACAAAGACCAATAGAGACTGTTAAAAATGTGCTTTAACAATGGGTTGAACTAAACGGCCAATGTTAGCATTGCATGGGGATGTGTTACATGTAAAGGGTGAAGATGTGTGGATACCTTTAAGAGGATTATGTACAAATTGTTACGATGGTCGGGGGATTGCAGGAGGGAACAGCAGATCAGTAGGCTAAGAAGGATCTCTGAATAAACATGTTTTATCGTTCTATAAATTTAACTCCTTCATCTTTTGAGAATGACACAGGATACTGGAGGACTCCAGTTTGGGCAGCACATCGGTGGGGGTAGCCAAACCCTAATGGAACAGGAGCCGAAGCACATGCATCCAAGATAATCCTGGCCTAGAGTGGCGTAACTCAGCTGCATCATGAGTACTTAAAACCACGTCCAGGTGTTAATGTGCGGACAATCCAATCCAAGGGTTAATAACTCCAGGAGTCGCCCAAAATTACAGTGTAACAAGGCCCTGTTTAATTTGTGGGAGTGAATGAACAGATGGGGAAAAAATAATCACGTTTCCACTTAAAATATCAGCATTAATGCTTCGATTCACAAGCCCTCAAATGTTTCTACAATATATTATGACATAGTGGTGAAGATTAAAACCCTGAAATCCCATTGTAGCCTACCTCTTCCTACAACACATGACAACTCATTCTTCTCCAGTCTTATGGATATTCAAAATAAAAACAAGACAAAACGCTCTCTGTTAAATCACACTTCAGGGACTAGCTCTTCAATTATTCTAAAGCAGTCAGCGCAGCCAGTGGATCTATGCCAGCAGATTGTCTGGCTCCAAGGTGGCAAATGCAATGGAAAAGAAAAAATGTACCTTTGAAAACATCTGTCAAAATAAAACCCAAGCATTAAAATTAAAAAACAACATACTTTTCTAGAAAGCACCTTATTTGAGAGTGGTATCCATTCACACAAACAAAGCACTAACCAAACGTTGCTGATGTCTACCCTAATTTGCTTTTGTCCTGCAGCAAAACACTCACAATAAGGAAAGTATAGATGAACCAAATGATGCATTCATCATACTTCTTCTAAAACTTTAAGTCCTATTCCCATGACCCACTGCAACCACAAGAACCAAGACTATTTTAACAGAAATACCTGGATATCTTCATCTACTATGTAAAATTTCTTACTACCAGGGATCGGAGTTTTCTACTTCTCACAGAAAAATGGGGGGAAAAAAATGAATTTTCCCTTTTAACTGAGAAAAAAAGTGGATTCTCAGTTTAAAGGAGAAACACCCGGATTTCCACTTTTGCAAAGAGCTCTGTGCAGGCGCGCAGAGTTCCAGTCTGTATGAGCTTCTTGCAAAAAAAGGCAGGAAACCCTAAGCTGTGTCCCAAGGGGAAAGGGGGAAGGCCTGAGACTCTTGATTCAGCCAGGCTCACTTTCCATCCTGAAGCCTCTGGGTTAAGTAAAGCTTACTTGGGTCTAGCTGTGGACCCCCTCCAGCAGGGCTGGGGGGGAAGTGAGGGGAGGCCCTGCAGGTCGGGCGTGGGTGACTGCCAGGGCAAGGGGGGGGGGGGGGG
>NW_017728992.1:200048927-200050070 GCF_001723915.1 Gavialis gangeticus
TGGCCCAATTTGGTGGCTGAATCTCCAAATCTGAATTGAATCAGGAGACCCTTAATCGCTCCGAATCAAATCAGAGCCCTCAGAATTGATTCAGACATAGACACAGCTTTAAATGTTTTTTCTACGTACCTCTAGGTAGCAGGTGACTCATAAATGCTGCAATGCTGGGGTGGATGGAGTGTGACGCAGGAGCATGGGGGGGTCCCCAGCACACTCGGCAACAGACCCAGAAGTGGACCAAAAGTACTTCCAGTACACTTCTGGGTCTGCTGGGGAGCACCCTGGGGGGCCCCCCGGCTCGGCAGCTGGTGCTGGGGGGTCCCCCTGCAGGCAATTGCCATGCCAGGGTGGTGTGGGAGGTTCCCCTAGTGCACTCCCCAGTGGGCCTGGAAGTGGACCGGAAGTACCTCACCCCCAGCCCATGGGATGCTCCATCTGCCCCAGCATCGCAGCATTCACGAGCCACACCTGGCACCTTGAGGTATGTAGGAAAAATATATTCCTATTATATTTTCCTTCAGGTATTTGAAGGCTGTGTCTATGGCTGAATCACTGATTCTCCGAATCAGCATGGAATCTTCACATTCATCTGAATCAAATTGGGAACAGTGATCTGAATTAACGAATCGAATCACTGTCCCTGATTCAGGCTGAATCTGAATTGAATAGGCCCCGTTTCGCACACCCCTCCAGGGCAGGTGTGTTTGGATGAGGGCTTAAGGAGTGAGGAGGCATCTGTGGGTGGTCTCAGGCCAGCACAGAAGACCCCAGGCAGCATCCCTACACTCTGCCAGGGGTAGGGATGGATGGGTGAATAGGCAGGGTCTTTCACCCATGTACCTAGCAGTGTTGAACAGCTGGGGTACCTGCCCTGCTGCCTGCTTCTGCAAGGAGGCAGTGGCCATGGCATAGCACTGCAGCTCAAAGGATACTGTGGCATGTGGATGGGTGCTGAGCTGCTGCCGCCACCCACACACCATTGGGCCGAGCCAGCCCTCCACAAGGGGATTCCAGCTCTCCAGTGGGAAGCCACATGTGGAGGCGAGCCCGAGCCTGCCCAGCACAATGGCGCCGACTCCATGTCTCCACGTGTGTCTTCCCGCAGGAGTGCTGGATGCCCCATGTGGCCTAGTCAGCCCAATG
>NW_017728992.1:200055070-200061889 GCF_001723915.1 Gavialis gangeticus
CTGTGGCATGGGGATGGGTGCTGAGCTGCTGCCGCCACCCACACACCATTGGGCCGAGCCAGCCCTCCACAAGGGGATTCCAGCTCTCCAGTGGGAAGCCACATGTGGAGGCGAGCCCGAGCCTGCCCAGCACAATGGCGCCGACTCCATGTCTCCACGTGTGTCTTCCCGCAGGAGTGCTGGATGCCCCATGTGGCCTAGTCAGCCCAATGTCATGTGCACCCGGAGCTGCGTGCACCATTGGGCCAGGTGGGCTCCTGCTTGCCTCCACATGGCACCTCCTGCTGGAGGCCCCACATGGAGGCACAGAGCCCACCCAGCCTGGTGCTGCGTGGCTCCCAGTCCATGTGCTATCAGGCTGGGCCAGCCAGTTTCATGCTTCTGCGTGGGGGTTCCAGCACGCCTGCAGGAAGCAGCACGTGGAGGCACAGAGCCCACCCAGCCCGATGTTGTGCGGGTCCCACCTGCAGTGCCATGATCCACACGTGCTGGCACAGGGCCAGCCTGGTCGGGTGTGAAGGCATAGCTGGCCAGATGAGTGGTGCAGGACCCATTTGCAGGCCAGATCCCAATGCTCTGTACTGCCCATAGTAAGCAGCTGCTCACACTCCCTCAATCAGCTATATAAGATTTACTTACAGAACCTCCAGTTTTTTCAAAACCAGCTCTTTTCTCCCATATTACTGCAGGTCCCAGAAATCAGACCTGGTTCCTCAACCAGTCCTTGTATCCCGACTTGGACTCTCAACAACAGTCTTGATTCCCTACAATCAGATCTCTACTGCCTCCAGATGTTCTGGGTGATCTTTGGCCAGTCTCTGTCCCTCAGGTCCTCATTTGCAAAACAGGACTGATGCTACCTATTTAAACCCACATTTTATGTCTCATCTGTACTGAGTCTATAAGGTCTTGGAGACCAATGTAGCTTCCACTATAACAGGGCCTGGATTTTAATTCGGGCTTCTAAGGATTCCTGTAACAAAAGTTGTCAATAACAAATCAACCAATCTGTACCTATTCAACCAGGAATCATAGGATCAGGAAAGCATCTAGTTCATCTAGTCCAGCCCCCTGCTCAAAGCAGAACCATCCTTGATGACACCATCCCAGTCAAGTGCCTGCTCAACATGGTCTTGAAAATCTACCAGGATGGAGAGTCTGCCAGTTATCTCAATAGTGTGTTCCAATGCTTGGCCATCCTCCTAATCTCTAACCTAAAATTTCCTCTGTTGCAGCTTGAGGTCATTGCTCCTAGTCCTACAGACACAGAGAAAAGCCCATATCCACCATCTCTACAACTGCTCTTCAGGTATTTGAAGGCTTATCAAATCCTACTTCAGTCTGCTCCTCTCCAGACTAAATAATCCTAGCTCTTTCAGGCTTTCCTTGTAAATCCTGCTTCCCAAGCCCCAAATCATGTTTTGCTACCCTGCACAGAACTCTTTCTCAACTCTACACCGCCTTCTTGAAGTGCGGGGCCCAAAACTGGATGCAGTCCTCCAGCGGAGGCCTCACCAATGCTGAACAGAACAGAAGAATCACTTCCCTTGATTGGCAAATGACACTTCTGTTAATACAACCCAGGATACTGCTGTACTTTTTTGCAACAGGAACGCACTGTGGCGCATATTCCACTTATGGTCTACTAAGTCCTTCTTTGCAGTACTGCAGCCTGGCCAGTAATTCCCCAGTCTGTATTTATGCATGCAATTCTGCTATTCCAAGGGAAGGGCTTTGCCCTTGTCCTTTCTGAATCTCACCTGGTTGACTGTAAACCATTTTTCCAGTTTACCCAGTTCCACAGAGCCTATCACCTTATCACCAAAGGAAGGAAATCAGGTTGGTCAGGCATGATTTGCCCTTGGAGAATCCACACTGGCTGTTTCTGATCACCTTCATCTCCTCTAGGTGCTTCACAGTAGATTGCTGGAAGACCTGCTCCGTGATATTTCCAGGCAGAGAGCTCAGACTGACTGGTCTGTAATTCCCCAGACCTTCCTTTTTCTCTTTCTTAAAGATGGGCACTATATTCTCCCTTTTCCAATCATCTAGGGCTGCACATTATCTGGATGCGCTTTTACAAGTTAAAACCAAGGCTGGAAAACTATTGCCCCACAAATTACAAGGTAAAGCTGGGTATATCCCGCAAGATTTTTTTACCCATATACTCGTTTTAATCTGTATAACTTCCCTTTTCCTGAAATCTATTAGGAAAACTCCTCATACATTTGGTTATCTGTTTTTAGTATGTGATCTGTGATAAATACCATCTAAATCCTGTATATTTGATAAACTTGGTCTCGAGTGATTGAAACCCACAAAAGCCCAACACAAACACTTCTTCATTGCTTCATACCAGAGAGAAGTTTTTTTTCCTAAGACATGTTCTTCACAGAGCTGGCTCCAATTCATTGGTATAGTTTAGTCACTCTTCAATATATCTGTACCCCACCGTTGTGAGTATATTCCAGGCACGTGAAAGTAAGAATAATAATAGTTAGCAATCTTCAGTACAGGTGCACAAACAGCTGTACCAAAGTTAATAAGACTGTATTATTTGTAATAAAGCCAGACCTTCCATCTCATGTTAACCTTCCCATCCATGTTTATAAACTTTCTGATAATTTAAGCTTATTGGAGGACTGTACTTACTTTAACCATTGATTTCTAATTCTCTATGGTTAGTATAGTTTAGACAGCCTGGCATTGTGCTTGGCTCAACTCTGGCCTCTGTGACAGTAGAGAATAAGAAGTCCATTCATTTTCCACAAACAGCAAAAATAAGGGGTATTTTTCTTCTTTAACTGCCACTTGAAATTCTTGTTGTTTAGACCCTTGTCTTTGTCAAAAGTAAAATTACCTCCCACACGCCTCTCTTCCTTCCCCCAGCCTGTTAATCAGCAATTAGCAGCAGTCAGGTATGAGATGATTATTTTCCCTTTGTATTACTCACTAGCAGGGTGACTCACTCAATCATAGAACATAAAAGATGAAAAAGGCCTCTTAGGTCGCATAGCCACTTCTCTCTGTTAGGGCACGATATAGAAGCAGGTGTTTTATACGGTCTGCTTTCAAAGACCCCCAAACAATTCTTCCCCGTCCTTGCCAGACTCTTCTACAGTTATGGAGAGCTCACTACCAGGAGGTTTGTTCCAATAGTCAGTCAAAATATCATCTTTTTCCAACAGTGTGTATAAATCAGAAGGGAGTCAACCCAATATCTACTAGGGCTGTGTGCAGCTTTGGTCACTGATTTGATTTGGTGGAGATTTGGCTCACTTCAGTGGCCGAATCTCCAAATCTGAATCGAATCAGGAAACCCTTTAATCTCTCTGAATCAATTCAGAGAGGTTCAGAAACATTCGGTGATTTGGATATAGACACAGCTTGAAATGTTTTTTCTGCATACCTCAAGGTACCAGGCGGCTGGTGGATGCTGCTATGCTGGAGTGGATGGAGCGTCCCATGGGAACGCAGGGGGTCCCCAGCACGCTCAACAGCAGAACTGGAAGTGGACCTGAAGCAGTTCGGGTCCACTTCTGGGTCTGCCAGTGAGCACGGGGGCAGGGCGGGGGGGAGCCCCGTGCCCTGCCCCCCCAGCTTGTTGACTGGTACCATCTGGGTCAGGGGGGGCACCCTGGGTCCCCCTGCGGCCAATCGCTGAGCTGCGGGGGTGCAGGGGGAGCCCCCTGTGCACTCCCTGGCGGACCCAGAAGTACTTCCAGTCCACTTCCAAGTTCACCACCGAGCACGCAGGGGGTCCCCCAGTGCTCCTGCGGGACGCTCCATCCAGCCCAGCATCACAGCTTTCATGAGCCATGCCTGGTACCTCAAAGTATGTAGAAAAAACATTTAAAGCTGTGTCTATGGCCAAATCGCTGATTCTCCGAATATTCAGATCCAGCCGAATCAAATCTGAATCAACGAATTGAATCGCTGTCCCAAACTCAAGTCAAATCCTTATCAAATATGGCCCGTTTCACACACCCCTAATATCTGCCTCACCATGCACACACAGGTATAGTTTCAAGTAAATCAGATTTCCACCCACTTAGGAACTCTTTCCTGCTAGCAGCTTGGAGTAAAAAAGCCTTGGTGGGGGTGGAAAAAAAAAATCAGGACCATGGACTTCAAAAGTCCCACTGTTTAAAAGAGTCTGTGTGAATCTTTGTAAGCATAGTAGTGACATGTTCAAACAAATTAAACCAACATCCTGTCAAATAAATTGGAATCATTCCTTTTTTGTACCTAATATACGCTGGCTGCGTTCTTGGGGTTTGATTTTAAGAAAACCCCACTAATAATTATATTCCATCTCTAAAGCCCTCCCTTTCAGTTGCCAGGGGAAAAGGGATTCTTCTTGTCATCTGTAAAGCCACCGTCATATTGCTATGTGCCGCTAAACGAGTTCTGTATTCTGCCCCCGAGGAGGCCGCATTTCACTGGCGAGAAAAGTGAAACTAATTACACTAACGTTTATGCGCTGGCGAGCCTGATAAATGTCAGATCATTACTACCACCCCTTCAAAGGCCACTGTGCACAGTTCTTTCTCGTCTCCCATGTGGGATCTTTCATAGGTTAAGGAGGGGAAGAAAAAATCTGCGCACGGCCAGAAACTTACAGAATTGTCTCTGCCGTGCAGTACTTAGGAGCAGAGTTTTCACTGCACTTTAGCCGCTTAGCAGAGAGAAATTACAAAAGAACATGAATAAGAAATCAAGTGCTATTTTGATTATGCAAATGAGCATCAGCGCAGATTATGTTAATGGCATTCATAAATGGAATTTGCAGTGCGGCATGGAAACCTAATTAAACGTGATTCTTTTAACCATCCAGCACTACACCTGTTTTGGCGTGCTATGTGTTTGTGTTGTTAAACATTTATCTCCCTATCTCCGTTTCAAGCCTGCATTGCTATTTTTAGTCACTACAAGCAAAAGGAAGGACTTCATAATGAGGTCAGACAAGCAGCCCTTTAATAATGCATAGCGTTACTGCACCAGAAACAAGGTATGACTGCGCCTAGGGAGAGTCGTACTGGGGACAAAGAGAGCTGGGATGCTAGAATACCTGGGGGAGAAGGAAAAAGCATTTTGCTTTCCTCACCCTGTTACTCAATGCTAGAATTTAGTTAGAGCATCTAGGCTAATATCACTAACCTGGCAAAAAGGGGCCAGAGGATTTCGCTGGCATGATCCCAGGTCTTAAATATAACCTACAAGAGCATCACTCCAGGAGGCATAAAGTTAGGTCTGACTCAGTGCAAACAGTCAGCAGTACAAGTTCCTTCAACCGCCTCATTTCTCTCCTGGAATTCTCCCTATCCCCTTCAAATTCAGGCCTAAATGACCCTTAAAACTTAAAATTGGGAAGATCAAACTGGTGGCCTGACTAGAGATGCACCTCAGGTGCTCTATGAAATGAGTTTCTTCATTCAAGCTTCTCCTCCATTTTCTAACCACAAGTTGACCGAAGAAATGCAAAGGTCCAGGTTACAGCATGACCAGTGATATTCCTGCTGTGCATAAGGGCTTGATTTAATTAACTCTTTAGAGCTAGATTTTAGACTCCCCAGAGTGGGGCTCGCTGAGGCCCTGGACACAGCATCGTGATAAGTCGATCCAAATGATTTCAACTGAAAAGAGAAGAGCCTTAAGAGAGCAGGAAAGAGATGGCATCTCAGAGGTCCAGTACTACCCTCATCCACAGACCAGTAGCTTCTCTTCCTCTCCTGCTTCACTCTTGCAGGGAGAGTGGCTTAAGCTTGGGCCTGTTATACGTAGGCGGTGCTGGAAAGACAACCAGAGAAGATTGCTGTATGCAGGCCATTTGCATCACAACTTCTTCAGGACGGGTATTATATCTCAGTGTAGTTTTAAGAAGTGACTAATTGACTTTAAGACACCATACTATACAAGTGAATTGCCTGATTTTATGCATACAGACCACAGGTTAATCCTTCTGAGCATTCAAATCCTCCTATCTGCCAAAAAAATGCCCAGGGTGATTTATTCAGCTTCTCTAATGTACCTTCTGAGGGAAGACAAGGAGATCAACAGATGTGGCAGCTCCTGCTCCAGAGGAGGCAGGCAACTGCCTCAACAATGCTGGCAGGATACAGAGTTTGGCCATTCCTCCTGGCTGAGAGGCATCCAGGGGCCTGGCCAGCTAAAGCCCATGTTAATATGCTGGGTCATATTCTGATATCGAAGTGGGTCACGTCAGGAGTAAATCCAATGAAATCAATGGGATTCAATCAGAGTCAAACCAGGATCTGAACAGTGCACATAAAAATCCAAGAGATAATTGAAGTGCTCATCTCCTGGGGGGAAAGCAACAAAACTCAAGAGCGCAAAAAGTGGCTTCAAGACAATGATTGCCCCCACAGCACACAGGAAGAGAGTAACCATGAAATGCTCAGTGTGCTGTATATTAAAAAGAAGTATTTATAACCCGGATTTGCACTGGGAAATATAATAAACAAATGACAAAAAATTTGATGATGTATTCATCTGAAGAGTCGCTGTTAATGTGCTTTGTAGAAGGACTGTCATAATTTACTGCAATGTTGTCTGATGCTGTAAGATGTTATCCAACACTTGCCACATTATGGCTAAGATATACTACTGTAGCACAAAATTCAGCTTGGGTGCTTATAAATAAGGTATTTTAAGATGGGCCAGTGCATGCAGGAAGAGTTAAGGGGAAGCTGACTTAGTAGAGAAACAGTCGTGATCATACCTACAGTATGTATACATACTGAGCAGTCAGATATGGTTTTAAAAATAAAGGTAACATTTGTGTGCATGTTTCTGGAT
>NW_017728992.1:200066889-200068643 GCF_001723915.1 Gavialis gangeticus
TTTTCGTAGAGTTGAGTTAATAAAGTATTTAAGTGAGAACAATAGGTGCTGTCAGAGTGGATGGGCCATTAACAGGAGACACATGAGCTTTTGTGTTAGAGAGAGCGCTGTTGAATTCAAGCAGACTTGTGAACTCAAGTTGGCAGAAAAATAACTAGATGGGAAACAATTTAAGCAGTTTACAGAGGATTAAAAGTGGTTTTAAAAATGTACACTTTTAGCCTAAAAGAATGCTACAGCTCTTCTAACTCAGTGCTTTCTCCATTTTTCCTACCAGCAAAGGGCAACAACTCCATCTTGATATGTTCAGACCACATCTCAAGACCCATTCAGCCATGATGCCTACAAAATGCTGCCATTTGATGACGGGTGGCCAGCAGGTGAGCTCAGCACTCACAATGCAATTATGCCCATCTGTTACCTTGTTCATCCCTTTACACCGTGTGTTTTATCCACCAGTTGCATCTTGTCACACACCTAGAGTCTAAAGCCCTCTAAGGCAGAGTGCAGTCTTGTTCCTCGTCTACGGTACTCATTGCAATGGGGTCCCTGTGCTTTATTGGATACATATGAACTACTACACAGGACCAGCTGAAGGTAATACAGAATATCTGACATTTTCTGAAGCTCTGTGTGGCTAAAACAGGTCTTCATGTTCCCCTCAACCTAAGCTCTCCCTACCACCTGCTCTCTTCATTATTGTGGACAATCTCTCCATCCTAACAGTCACGTAGGCCCTTAACCTGGGCATCAACTTCTGTTTAGATCTCTTCTTATCTCCTCATATCCAGGCAGATTCTCTTCCTTTTTGCATTAAATAATCCAAGATATCCATCTGTTTCTGCTAGGGCCTTAGATACCAAATAAAAAGAACCAAGGCCCTGACTATTTTTGTAACTACTCCAAGTTCCTACTAATGCCATCCTCCCCAATGCACACCTGTTCCTTTTAAATGTTGTCAGCTTTATGTGGTACTTCCTTCCAGTTAACAACTGCTCAGAGCTACTTTAGCACTTTTGCTGTCTGCATCCCAGAAGGAAGCCAATTATACCCATATAAGTAGACTTGGTGTTTGAAGAAGATTGATTTTGTACAGGTCTCTTCCCTTCCAAACAGAAATAAAGTGGCCTGAACCAGATGCTCACATGCTGTGGAAGCTAAGGGAGTTACACTTCTTCCCCTGTTCGGCTTCGTTTATAGCAATCTGTGGTGGCAGTGTTCCCATAATGTAATGACTCTGGACCCTGGCTATAGTTCAGCTCTCTGTTTCCAAAGCTAGCTTCTTTGCAAAAGTCATGTTTAACTTGTGTTGTGTTTGTTCTTTCCCCATAGCAATGAGTAGGGATATTAGCTCTAAACATAGTTACAAAGAGTAGGAGAGATTTTCACCCACTGAATTGTAGATCAAGAAAAAAATGCACTTTTTGGAAGCTACGGTTGGAGCCAATTGCAACCCAACTGGCTGCATTAGCATCACAAATGCTTGGAAAGACTCATTCTTTTGATGAGATGTTCACTCTACAAAGTTTCCTAGAAAGGCACCAAAATTTGAGGCAGTCTGATTTTTTGGGCCCCCGCCCTTGAGGCACACAGGCTCGATTTCTTCACCCTAGAGTCCTGAAGGAACTCGCTGGGGTCATTGCAAGTCCCCTGGCGCGGCTTTATGAACACTCGTGGTGCTCTGGACAGGTGCCGGAGGACTGGAAGAGGGCCAACGTGGTTCCCATCTTCAAAAAGGGGAGGAAAGAGGACCC
>NW_017728992.1:200069307-200076112 GCF_001723915.1 Gavialis gangeticus
GTCAGGGCGGCTAGAGTCTGGAACCAGCTTCCAAGTGAGGTGGTGCAGGCTCCCACCCTGGGGGTTTTTAAGAGGAGGTTGGATGACCACCTTACTGGGGTCATTTGACCCCAGTGCTCTTCCTGCCATGGCAGGGGGTTGGACTAGATGATCTGCTCAGGTCCCTTCCGACCCTAGAAACTATGAAACTATGAAACTATGATTTTCAGAGGCGTTGAGTGCCCACAACTCTAGATGAAGTGAGAGCTGCTGTGCTACGAGCCCTTCTGAAAACTAGATGTCAAGTGTCTCCAGTTGTTCACCCACCAATTGAGGCATTCAGCTTTGGCGGGCACTTTAAAGAGCCTTGGCCTTTCCTCGCTTCATCTATAACATACAAGCAGTAATAGACCTTCCTCCCAGTCACATCCTGAAACCTAAATGAGCTCTCTTTTTAAAGCACATCAATATCCTTGGGAGGGGGAGGCCAAGATATTCAAACTCAAATACCTCGCCTTGACTCTTAAATCAATATTTAGCCTGTAAATCAAAGTGTCTTGAGTTTCAAAGGTGCTGGGCCTACGCAGCTTCCATGATCATCACAACTCAAGTCACCTGAAAGCCAGGCTGTTTTTACTTAAGTACCTAAAAAAGGATTTAGAAGCCTAATGTCAGGCATCAAAGTTAGAATCCGTACTTGGGGAAAAGTACCAATCCGACCGCAACTGAAGTGGTGGAGCTGCTCCTCGTACCTCCGCCGTAGAAGCTACAGGAATGCCACGTCTCATTACAGGTTTATGGTGAGCATCTGCAGTCTGAGGCAGCTTGAGGCTCCCCCCTCCTTGCTGATTAGCTGTGCAGCTTAGGACGCTGCCCAAGGGATTTAAGTCCATTTCTACCAAAGGTGTACATTTAAACTGTCCATTGCATATTTCCCCTTTTTTACCTTTTGGAGACTTTTGCAGGCTAGGTGGTATTCTCTTTGTACAGAAGAGGGGTTTAGGCTTTTTCTTTAATACAATCCCTGAGTTTTAAAGCACCTATAAAATAGACATGCTCAAGGAAAGAGGGGAATGATCGGGGCACAAATCAGTCCCCGACAGGGTATATAGACATGTTTCTTCGCTTTGTAATTAGAAGACATTGAAGCGGACTCGACTAATCGAGTCTGCGCGGCATTCGAATGAGAACCCTCCAGCGTCGCCTCACCATCATGGGGATTAAGCCCCAACACATTTCAAAACATAGCTAAATCTCATTGAATGAGCTTTACATAAAGCATCCCAAAGCCATAGGGGCTTAACTCACATGACAGTGAGCCATTTTAAATTAGAGTGGCTGTCCAGGAACCATTCTAATTAAAATGCACGCCCCCCGCCACCTCAGTTACATGTATCGGCAGCCTAATGCAACAGGCTGATTCCCCATACACATACTTTGATCTCATCTCAAATGCTGACTCATAAAATCTCTCTTTACTTTTTCCTTTTCCCCCAGCAGCAGTTGATGCACTGAGCTGTCTGCACTGAAATCCCCTTTTTCTGTGAACAGCTCTTTAAAATAAATTCATAAATCTAAGGCCATCTGTCTCGTTGTTTATTCAACACCACTTAACCTTCCTCTTTGTGCTTTGCATTTTGCCTATCCTGCCTTCAATTAAATACTAACCAGGCCTCTGACCTCTAGAAGTATAGCCTTACTTAGGATAAGGGAATAAGAATCCAGATTGTGGCAGTTCCTGATGGGCTGTCAATTAGCACTGCAACTTTGCAAGTGTCATTTAGGCCCAAGGTCAAGAAGTCATCTCAATTCAAGAAGCCATTTAAACTCATGCTTGAAGTTAAGCACAAGCTTAAATCCCCCATTGGCAGAGGTCAAGTCAATGGGCTGTCTTCAAACCGATGACGCGCAGGACTAGCAAGGAAGAGGCTCTGCAGTTTTATCAGAGTCAATACATAGCACACAAGGGGCGACACACTTCAAAGCTCAGGAATGCTTAGATATCAATGAGAGCAGCTATCAAGTAGCTAATCACTACAAGCTTGCTGTGAAATCAGTACCATAGCACAGGGGTTTTCAACCGCAGGTACGCGTACCCCTGGGGGTACCTGGGAAGGCCTCAGGGGGTTCTTAGCACCAGGCGCTGCCACTTCCTCCGTTTACACCACCGCTGCACCACCAACACTTGTGCTGCTGAAACTTCTGCTCACCGACCAGCTGCTGGGGGAACCCCCCTACCCCTCCCCTCCGCTCGTTGACTGCCAGTCGGCTGCTATGGGACTCCTTCTTTCTCAACTGGCCGCCGGGGGTACGTTGACCCAAAAATATTGAAAACACCTGCCATAGCAAGGAAGTTTGGTGCCTGGGGCAAGCCCGCAGCAGCAACCGACCCTCTCCCCATGCACAGATCCAGGGAGCACACGGCTCCCCACGCTTGCCAGGGAATGCACGCAACAACAGGAGCTGCCCTCCCCCCCATCCCCATGGCCCCCCAAACAAGCCACTTGCAGCTCCATCCCACAACCCGCCCCAGCTGGGCAGCACCTGTGGGTGCCCCTTCATTTCAGCGCTCAGGGCAGTCTCCCCACTCACGCCCCACCCCTCCTTCCTACAGTACTGTGTGAAATGTCCACCTTCATCTAGAAGATAAGTATCTGGACCTTTAGGTGCTTCCCTGTACTAAATACCTCTACCTGCTGAGGATTGTCCTGCTCTTTCCTCAAACCATTTGTGACATACTGGGAGGACACTTCAGCCAAAATCCAGGTTGGCCCCTTAGAAGTACCAGTTTAGGCTTCCATGCACTTAAAAAAAGAAGAAGGTGGCACCTTGCCTCCACGGGGTGGTTAAAAAAAAATTAAAATTAAAATCAAGTGAGGTGCCTTGGACTGCTATACAGTCAGTAGGAAGTGTCAGGCACCTTTGAACGGTGATTCAGAGAACTCAGCTGCTAACTGAGGCACCACCTCAAGCAAGCCAGAAGGAAATACCAATTGCAGCAGCGTGCCCAGCCCTCCCTACATTTTGGGTATCCACCATCTGCCCGTGATCCAGAACTTGCAGTTCCCCAAGAAGAGCTGGTGCTTAATCTTTTTCAGGAAGCTGGAAGAAGAGGAGCAAGTTGTCCTCATCTTTCGTAGAACAAGCTAAGGAGCAGAGGCGCTCAGCCTGACAGGATTCAAATCCATATCCCCAGCTTCCCAGGAGAATACCTTAGGCACCAGGCTATGGAAACCTCACCCCACTGCTTGCTGAAAATGAAACACTAATGCAACCAAGAGTGCCAGTCATGGGGCCAAAAGGAGAGAAAGTAAAGGGGGCCCTGACTGTAGGCTCATCATTAAGGCATTTAGCTGGAAGAGGGAATTATTGATAGCCCCCAAAAACAGAAACAAGAACCCCCACCCCCCCCGGCTGGTTGCCCCATCCACTAGGGCCATTATATAAAAGCTGGGCATCATCACAACCTTCTGAAGCTGCCTTATTGCATGACAGTGACTGCGATTCCTTCACTTTGTATTCAACCCACTGGCGTTGGCATGCATTGAACGTGATCCGAGCCCACACACTGGGTTAGGGCCCTTGGCTGACTTGAGAGGCGTTCAGATTGAAACAGAGCATAGGGAGGAGGTAGGTGCCTCGCTGGTTAAACTGGGATGCTTCTCCACATGGGCAGAAGCCTAGGTTTGAGCAACTCAGGATCTTCCCAGGATGTAACGGTAATGCCAAGATGTAGTACTAGCCCTGCCTCCCGTACACAGGATTGCCTCGGAAGGACCTGTTGTTTCAGATCCTCATAGCCTATTAGCGCAAGCAAGATTCAGATTTGTTTTTCCCCCCACAGGCCAGGAACGAAGGATTTCTATGCATAACAATGGAACCAAGAAGCCTGAGGCCTGTTAGCGTGCTGTATTTGTCCCGACTCAAGTACTCCATATGATCTTGTGTACAGAGCAGAAGAAACGAGGAAAACAAATCTTGGAAAGCTTCACAGGAAAGCAATGAAGACATAAGGAGCACTGCATGCTGGAGATGCTGCTGTACAAACTCCGTCTCCAAACATTTGTATATAAACCCCCAGAATTATTGAACAATACATGTTTTTTGCTGAGGGGGCCATCCAAGTAACTCACCAGTGTCTAAACTGCAAAACAAAAGTTCTTGTTGCCTCATTTTTTAATTGATTCATGTCCCATTTGCTTCCCTGCGTACTGTGCAGCAATGAAGCAAAATATGGTTCTTATTATAGTCTATGCCTTTAAGAAAAAAAAAAAAGTGCTAAACATTTCCTGCCTGGGAGAAAAGCCAAAACGCTGAAGAGATATGATGAATGAGAGTCAATGTGAGCTGAAGCGGGAACAGTCAACCAAGAAAGCGAAGCATTGGTGTGGCCCGCTTTTACTGTCACCAGCTAATCAGCAGACTGCCACTAAACACCGTTTGTTTTGTGACTTCATAGCAAAATCTGCATGATCTGCATGCCAACCAAGTTTAATTAAGCAATCAGCTTCCCCTGAAAAGAACATGCTGGAAGCCACCAACCAAGTTGGCCGTTGCATGACACTTGTACACTTGTGAGACTGAATAAACCTTGGGTTGTATCCTGCACTCGGATTCCAGCCATGTGCAACACAAGGTAGCTGCACCAAAGTGTTAAGCCAATGTACTCAGCCTCGGAAGATGCAAAAGTTCCTTATAGTGACATAACTGTCTGGTTGCTAAACAACACCAACAAAAATAAAGAGCCTAACTGGGACATCCCAATTCTGGGCCTGTGTCCAGTTTGTTTGGTCTCTGTGCTCATTAAGGGCAGTGGTAAGATTTCCAGACTTCATTGGATTCGGTCCCCGTCATCTTTGTACTCTGCCCCACATGCCATCGGCCACCTCCTAAAATCTACCCCTCAACAATTTGTCCTTCTGGGTTTGGCTATTAGTCACTGTTGTCCATTCTCCTGCCTTGAATAGCTACCAATTCCCTCGGTGACACGGGACATCTAGCCTGAGGCCCGCCGCAACTCCATGCCAAGTACGGGCAGCGCAACAAGGCGCCCAGAGAAGGTGTGAAATCTCATTCAACAGTGGTCTTCTTACCCAGAAGAGGCTAGATAAGCACTTTCCTGGGACAGTACAGAAATAGCACATCCTGCATTTGCACAGGAGATGGACCCTTGAGGGTGCTTCCAAACCAATGACTTGAGGGAGATGTCTTCCCAGCTCCTGCTTAAACTTTTATGCATCAGATGTGTTCAAGGCTTCAGCATCCCAGTTTCCTCAGACTGGCTAACCAATTTATGGCCTACTGCCCCTCTCTGCCAGCAATTTTCAGGGTTCCCTTCCTAGTCCCTTTCTCTTCTCCTCCTGCCCTTCTCCCTTAGGATGGCTGAGGTTATAGTATCATCTTTTGTTGCTATACTGTGGGGTAGACTGAAGCCTTGGAAGGACGCATGCTGAAAGGGGGAGACAGGACCAATTCGGGAACAGACCGAAGCAGCGTGCTCATGAACCCCTACACCTTAGAGGGAGCATTGGATGGCCAACATTTTACCTACTACTTTAATGCTGACAATGCCCTTGGGCTGTACATGAGACACAGTATCACTCAGGTAGGTGGCCTTCACCCCTTGAGCCCTGGGAGGCTACCTGTCTATGCCAGGTCTTTGCAGACAGACGGCTCCAATTCTCTACACCCTGCCAAAAAGTTTCTAGCAGCCAGATCCACTTGGCTGCTAACGGCCGAGGAACGGGGCAGGTAGTGAAAGGAATGGCACTGATTAAAACAAAAGCCTTTGAGCAAAAAAGGGGATGGTTATGAATTGCAATTAACGTTTCACGCAAGCAGGGCTCTCCTTCTTATAGTTAACCCTGGATGAAGCCGCCAATCTGGGCTCCTCCTTACAGGCAGAATTCAGAGCCCCCTGTCTTTCAACCAGATGAGTGAGCGTGCCTTGATTTAGCAACATGGACTTTCATTTAGGTCGCTGCTAAATGCGGCTTGCTGAATTGCAGGCCCAGGCCTGATGCTGGGTTAGATGCTGGAAAGAAATCTGGTTTCTAAGAGCTGCACCTGGAAACTCATCTGACGTGGAACAGCTTTTCCAATCCAGCCCATTAACAGAGAGAGACAAGCACACACACAAGCACAATAAAAGAGGCTTCATTTTTTCTGGCAGCAGCAAACACCCAGGATCCTAGCGGCTTTTCCCAGCGCCGGTCCATTTTGCCTACCTGCACAGGACCATACATCTGTCTAAAGCTTCGCGCAGTTGCCTTAGCCGATGTGCAGGCTGCAACATCACCTTCTGTCAAAAACGTGACCAGCGTGGCCTGGGATAGCAGAGTCGGCAGAGGAGCACTCTTCTCTCACTGGCTGGGACTCGTTTAAGCCTCTTTGTTTTTATTATGGGAGAGTCTCTGCCAACCCTAGTTCGCCTGTGTACTGACAGCTTAACTGCTGATGTCAGATTTAGTTGAAAAATGAGTTAATTTATGATTGCATGAAATGTTTGTCAAAAAGACAAAACACTTGGATCTGTTGGCAGTATATAAAACTATAAATACTGGTGAACACTGTGACAGGAGCCAGCATTTATTAAAATAATAGTCTGTAATGTTTCCAATAACCTCTTTTATTTCTATATTATTATTTCGCACCAAGAGCCGTTTAAACACACACACACAATCCAGACAACAAGAGTAACCCTAGAGTACAGGTGGGGAAAGAATAGTAGAAACTGGGGTCGAGCAAGAAGATCACACTCGGGGTCCCTCAAGACCGTTCCAAAAATGTAGGTCCCACCTTCATGGAGAGCTCAGTCTCTTGGGTG
>NW_017728992.1:200081112-200081806 GCF_001723915.1 Gavialis gangeticus
CAGGCAACAAGAGTAACCCTAGAGTACAGGTGGGGAAAGAATAGTAGAAACTGGGGTCGAGCAAGAAGATCACACTCGGGGTCCCTCAAGACCGTTCCAAAAATGTAGGTCCCACCTTCATGGAGAGCTCAGTCTCTTGGGTGTCCTCATATGAGACTCTGATGTGCCCAGGTTGCTATAGGCTTGGGACAGGGAAAGCAGGCAAGTGGGTGACATATCAAACTGTCGTCTCAGCAAACTGGCTCCGTCTCTTTATCACCGATCACCAGTAGCCCCAAGAGGCTGGGATCAGGGCCTCATTGTGCTAGTTTCTCCCACGGCCCCATAGGAACAGACAAGCCCTGTTCTGAAGAGCTTTGGTGTCCAAATCAACAGTTCTCACCCTTTTTGGACTCGAGGCACCCCTCAGAAAATGCCAGCTCTTAGTTTTCACTCATTTTATCACTATGAAAAAATAGTACAGCAATTTTTCGTAGATTCATAGATTCTAGGATCATCAAGTCCAACCCCCTGCCCTGGGCAGGAAAGAGAGCTGGGGGCAGATGCCTATCCAGCCTTCCCTTAAAGACCCCCAAGGCAGGGGAGCCCGCCACCGCCCTTGGAAGCCCGTTCCAATTTTTCTGCTGCACAAAACTCAGGCCACACCCGGTCGTGCTGTTTTTCACATGATGGATTCTCATTTGAAATCACTGGT
>NW_017728992.1:200086806-200087739 GCF_001723915.1 Gavialis gangeticus
GGAAGCCCGTTCCAATTTTTCTGCTGCACAAAACTCAGGCCACACCCGGTCGTGCTGTTTTTCACATGATGGATTCTCATTTGAAATCACTGGTTTCATCTTGTGAATGGGTGAGGATCATGGGTCTAAATCTTGTAGATAAAGGGAAGGAAGGGAAGTGACCGGCTAAAGCTAAACAGTGGCAGAGCCAGCACCAGAACCTGATGCCTTGCCCAGCTCGATCCACCCACTGTCTCCACTGCCTTTCACAGCAGCTTGTTCCTTTTTTTTCACTTGCGTACAGTCTAGCTGACTCTATCCTATACATATACATTTTATGAGAGCAAGCCTATACATTGCTCCCATCAAATGCTTCCCTGTCTAATTGCTGTCTCCCCCAACATGGTTAAGCTTTCAAGGACATAAAGCCATGCTAACTTTTCTGCTTCCCAGACATTTCTCTCCTACTGGAAGGTAACTGCAGCTCTCCCAATGACTCTGGTTTCCTTTCTTTACAGAGAAGTCATCTCTATAGACATAGAACGGGGACTGATCCTCCTCTTCCCCATTTTTAGTTTCTGTTATAGGCCTCTGGACTCTTCATTGGGAGGTGATGGAAGTGGACAGCAGTTGCTATTCCTGGACACAGAGAAGCGAGCAGCACCACTTGCCAGCTCTCCTCACAACACCTACAAGGGCTCTACAGACCAACGTAACCCACGGGCCATCATTTGGCAACCACCAGTCTGTTATGAAAGGAGAATAGGATTGTTCTCTGTATGGACTTCTCAGTTCTCCATCCAGCTCAGTTTTAAGAGACTCAGGCAACTGGGGAGGAGGGGGGATCCTCAATCACTTCTTTTAGGAGACTATAGGCTCTGTCCTAGGGCCTATACTGTTTGACATCATCATCAATGATGTGCACATTGGTGTCAGAAGCGGACTGGCCAAGTT
>NW_017728992.1:200087750-200088321 GCF_001723915.1 Gavialis gangeticus
TGAGTGCAAGCAGTGGGTGATGCCTCGTACATCGTGCAAGCCAGCGTACAAAGTTTCCCTGACCAATTTACAATCCCAAAAGAACAGGAATAGTCTTGATGCTATACAGATAGGTCTGGCAGGTGAATGAGATGCCTGTTTCATTGTTTTACTACATCTCTTCAGTCAACCTACGCATGAGGAAATGTGCTGGCTGCCTGTCATTCTTCACTTGTTCCATTCTGAACAGTGGAGATGGAAAGCCTTTCCTCCTTATTTCCTAGTATCCCAGGCAGATTACCACAATGTAACACAGTTTGACTAAATGATACGCCCAAAGACCATTATCTCCCTAACACTTTGAATGCCACGACATGACTTGTTAAACAACATACCCATGTAGTTGTCCAGCCCCGTTGTTCCCACGTGCCTTTAGCCACAATTCCACCTCCCTGAGCAAGAGCAGCAACCCAGTCTCAAGCTGCATCACCTCAGCCCTTCTCTAGTGCTAGCTGGAAGTCGGAAGTTTTAGCATGGAAGAAGATCCACTGCTCTGGACTTTCCAAAGTGCTTCCCAGGCTCACTGGGGGAG
>NW_017728992.1:200093321-200100959 GCF_001723915.1 Gavialis gangeticus
CAGTCTCAAGCTGCATCACCTCAGCCCTTCTCTAGTGCTAGCTGGAAGTCGGGAGTTTTAGCATGGAAGAAGATCCACTGCTCTGGACTTTCCAAAGTGCTTCCCAGGCTCACCGGGGGAGACTCTCAAGACTACTGCTCCTCTGGCTTCAGGGGAAGAAGCTAGCCTGACAAGCTGCCAATTCAAGTATGCTTCAATCTGCAGATTTGGTTGCTTGATCTTGAAAGGAAGACTAGTCAGGCAAAGAGCTTCAGACTGGAATAGAAAGAGATAATGGATGCAATTAACCTACTTCTTCCCTCGCAGGGTCTCTTTAATAGTGCTAATTATGTTCTCCCTCCAAGCTCCTTGTCGCAAGGAGGTTATCTGGAAGACCATACGCAGGGCTTGCAATCTCTCCCAGCAGAAGGGATAGGAAAGGGACTCAGTTGTACAGTCTCTCCCCTAATTTGGGGAACTAAGGTATTCTCCAGAAATCAAAGGCCTAAAGGGCTGAGTCTTCAGCCTGCCCTGTACACCAGCCATTAAGATTTTGGGGAGGGAAGGGGAGGCTGTTTGTCAAAGGCACATATTTGACTGCTCTGGAGAAGGCTAAGTGTCTCTGTTTAGCCGTACACCAGGATGTAAGAATGTAAGTGTCCTTGCAGCCTCCTTCTCCAGCACTGTCCAACCCTGACATGGGAGGAAAAAAGTCTTCCCTTGGTATCAGAGGTGAATAAGACCCAGCATATACTCTCCCAGTATCTTGTTGAGTGAACCAGAGGAAACTATTTGCTGATATTTTATATGTACAGCCCAAAGGCATGAAGTTGGAAAGGATATGCATAAAAGGTATTGGAGAACATTAATGTCCTGTTCTTCTAGCAATGAAAAGAAGAGACAAACCAGGACAAGGATGTTTTAATGCAAGGAGTAGTAGCCAAACCCACAAAACCATCTTTCAAGGCCCAGCGCCGTGATGGGTTGAGACTACCCAACAAACTGAGACTCAAAAAGAAATGTATTGAGAGTGGCAGACTTCTTAGCAGGAGACTCGCACCTTGAGACAGCTAATCTTTGGGCAGGTAACATCTCAACTCTGTAAAGAGGGGACACAGGTGTACGCAGGAAGATGATGTCCAGAAACTCCTGGGTGAGTCAGGTCACGACACGAATTTCCCACCTTTTTCAGTGACTCTCATGTTCCAGGGCATCCGACGAGTGCAGCTCCAGTACCTACTGCCTCCCACCCACTTACACAACGCTCGTGCTGGTCTAAGGATCACAGGTGTGGGTGGGGGGCAGCCTGGCTCTGCCGGGACCTGGGCTGCATCTGTACAAGTAGGAAAAAGTTAGCAGCAGCACGTCCAACCGAATGCTGGCTCATGTCTCTGCAATGGGGAGTATGATGTGAATGGGGGAGCACATCCTTCTCTCCCCAAGAGGCAAGTCTCCTACTCTTGTGAAGCATCTGGTTGTCTTTGGGAGTAACGGTGATGCTATCACTTGTAGCTGCTACCAAGTTCATTTTTCCAGGGCAAAGAATGAAGCCATCAAATGCTGCAAGTCCAGCCCACCTGGCACTCCTGGGTGGTAGGAGAGCTGCTGAGCCATGTGCTTACAGGTAGGCCCTTCTACTCGAAACAGTGTCACATCCTCACTAAATAAAATATATCCTTGACAACTCTGCTATGGCAACTCTCTTATATTTCACACATTCCCATGATCATGAGCCCAAACTTTTTGGTACTAAACACTCGGGACAAAGCTACCCCGATTTCAGCGCAGGATAGCGACTCAGGTCTATGCATCAATGCGTGGAATTATTCTGCAACGGCATGAGAAGACATTGACTGCTGCATCATAACATCTTCTGCAATGCAAGGTATGAATCACTACACAGTGGTCTTATAAATGTATTCAGGTGCTTAATCCTTAATCCCATCATCTCTCTCAGATGGGTGCCTACTGGGAACTACAAGAGAGCCTGAGAAAGTGAGGACCCAACTCACATGGCTGCTGTTGGAAATCTCTATAGATTCCCACATGCCTTTTTCAATATATTTGTAAAGCTAGCCCATAAACTAAATCTCTCTTTGAAATTTTGTTACATAAAGGTTTCTTTTAGAAATATATCCACTTTCTATTATTCCTTCCTTTTTGTATGATCTGCATATCCATTTTTGGTTGGAATGGGGATTTTTTCTAGGCTAATGGGCCCAGTTTGGATTTCAGTTATGTTTTCATGTCTCACAGCATCCCATACTCCTGGAAATGGGCGCCAAAGAATATCGAAACCCAACAGACTATTAGAACTTCTGGTGTTTGCTCTTTACATCAGTGCAGGAGAGAAGGACACTAGTGGGCCCTCTCATACTATAGCACTGAGATCCCTAATCAGGAAACAACCGAATGACAGGCTAATCTGGGTGCCCATGCTAATAATCTCCATATTAGTAGGAATGCACAAGCATCTGAAAAAAGTTGGTGCACAGGCCAGATTGTAGTTGTAGTCCCAAAGGGTAGCACTGAGATGGTTCTGCAGGGGCTCACATCCAATGCTTCCAAAAACAGGGGTCAGAATAACCTCTGATCTGCCTGTTCCCACTTATCGGCCAGCTTTTGCTCCTACTTCGTCCCCTCTTGCTAATCACAGTAGAGTTCAGTGATTTAAGTAGTCTTGTGTGAAAACTGAGCTGGGTAGGGTTAAAACTTGACAGTTGTTAAAGCAATATAGAATGATATGCCGAGTAACAAGAGCCAGACCATGTGATGGCATGCTATAAACTGTAATTAAGACTATTCAGTATAAAGAGGAAGCAGAGACTCATGTTGACAGACAGGCTAAATCTGAATACTAAATTTGATACACAGATACATGGAGCAGGGGCAGGCAAAATGCGGCCCATGGGCCGGATGCGGCCCAAAAGGTCATTGTATTCAACCTGCGGAGCCCCTAAAAATTTAGAAAATTAATATTTATCTGTCCTTGGCTGCCTGTCATGTGGCCCTTGATGGCTTGCCAAAACTCAGTAAACGGCCCTCCACCTGAAATAATAGCCCACCCCTGACATAGAGACTACAGTAGTGGTGCAGCTGGTGGAAAGAGGCATGAACAATTGTAGCAAGACTGTTAATGAGCCATGCAGGACAGAGCGCACCGATTGGCTAGTTGCCTGATGATGTTTTTCAATAAGAAAAAGAAACAAAGTGCAAAAAGCAGACTGCACATAAATACATTCAGTGGTTTCTTAGGTTCTTAAAACGTGGAATCACTGTTTGGAAGTAGACTAGAAAGCAAGGTAGGTATGCACCCGTATTGTCTAACTAAATAAGATGTATATATAGAGCGAGAAAGAGCACAAGCTTTTGTGAATCCAAGTTCACTTCATCAGACACTGTGGAAAGATAGCACAAAGCCTAGTAGACTAGACAACAGTGGAGTATTTATAACAAGTGCTCTTTGATCACTCCTTCGGAGGTGGAGGTGGTTCTGTTTAAGTCCCTGTGCTGCTCGTGGAGTGCACAGTAATTTCCATGCTGTATATTTATTAAAAATATTTCTATCTGTCATAAAACAGAGGCTATGAATTTCCTCAGAGGAAAACAAGAAATCTCTGCAATTATTTGTAGGAAGACAGTGTCTGTGTCGCAGTGTGAAGGGTTTTATCTATTTTTTTAAAAATCCTCTGTATATCCAGTCCTTGTCTCTAAAACAAGTGTTTCTAAGGGCAGACAGGCAGGTTTCTATCCATGTTAATGGTGAGCACAATGATCACCAACCCTTGGCACGTGGCCATGTTGCCAGTGAGACCTTCCAACTTTGGTCATGACCGCAATCAATAAAATAAAAAAGTTAGGATCATAGGAAGATAGGGCTGGAAGGGACGTCATAAGGTCATCTAGTCCAGCCCACTGCTCAAATCAGGACCATCCCCAGACTAAGCCATCCCAGCCAAGAGGCTGACCAACCTGTCACTGAAAATTGCCAAGGATGGAGATTCGACCGCTTCTCTAGGTAGCCCATTCTGACGCCCGACCATCCTCATAATCAGAAAGTTCCTCCTAATCTCCAACCTAAATTTTCTATGTTGCAGCTTGAGGCCCTTGCTCCTAGTCCTGTCCCCTGCAATCTGAAATGACTTGAGGACAACGCCTGCTGTTCCCAGCATGTTACTTGTTCAGCATTGTTGCCCAGGGGTAATCAAAAGTAGGGGACAACAGTTTTGGCAGGGAGGGTGGGAAGCGTTAGATGCAAGGAATTGTTGCTTTCTTCCTGTCTTTGTAAGATCTCCTAATAAAGAACGTCATTAAACCAACACCATTCAATACATCTCACTGCACTCTCTCCAGCCATGCAAAATGCATAGAGGTAGGCTACCAGGTACAGACAGAAAGGCAACAATAACACTTTGCATATAGAGCAATGGTGAGACAATGGCTGGACTGCTGTGACCAGTAATAATGTTCAGGCTTTAGAAACAGTATTGGAAAGTGGGAGAGGGATCAGGGAAGAGCTAGAATGGTTTGTAGTCTGACAAAGGGGACTTAAAATGGGATATTAAAGGAGTTCACATTCACCTCTCTTGGATAAGCCCATCTGATCATTGACCAATGCTGACGCTGAGGAATATCGGATGCTAGAGCACGAGTTGTTAACTCTGGCGGACAAAAGCAAATCAAGATCCAAGGACTGAAAGCTGAAGTCAGGGAGATATCAACTAGAAATCAGTTGCACATTTTCTTCTTTTATTAATGAGGGTAATTAGCCACTAGAAGGGATTCTCGTGGGGAATATTACATTTTCCATTACTTGTCTCTTAATAAAGCTTGGGTTCCTTTCCAGAAGATATGCTGCAGCTCCGCAATGAGTTACTGAGCTCAGTGCACCAGCCAAGCTAGATACTGCGGGACCTTGAGTAGGCTGTGTACCAGGGAAGGTTAAATGAGGTAATCATAATGTTGCTTGCTGGCCTTTAAGCCATATGTAAAGGAAGTGAATCACCCATCATGAAGTAGTGGCCAAGAGAAAACTTCTTGTTTTAACACGAGGCAATGTCAAGTAAGATCTTCCAGGTATAGCAGGAATCGGTTAAGTGCTAGCTTTAACTATGCACCTGCTATGGGCACTACCTATAATCCCAGCCTCCAAGATGATAAATGTCTTGATTACAGTATTCAAGGCTGGCCCTTCCCCTTTCTTCACTGAAAATCCTAACTGGCTTCTCTTGACAGCAATCTAACAGCTGAAACTGGGCTACACCAGCTTGACATTTCAAACTATTTAGTGGCTCCATTTCTTTTTTTCGTTACCAAACACTCAATTTAAGTGTTTCCTTGTATTTTATAACTAGAAAGGCAGATTTGTTACAGGGATGGGGCAGGGTGACTGCTTACAGTGGAGGCAGATTCAGAAAACATTTGTTTAATAAGGAAATGAGCATGATGCTCAACGTTGAAATTTCAAGGCACCGTGTGTAACATATCCCTGAGAATCACTTACAGTAGGATCTCGATTTAGCATGTGCATGTGGGAGTCTCTTGTCTGGATTTATCCTGTGTCTGTCTTAGTCTCCCACAAGCGTCTGAGTAAATGTATGGAATTTGAATCGCGCAGACTTGCTATGATATCTGGACAAAATTATTTCCGTCCTTGTGGTAAGTCAGCATCTGAAACCAAGACAAAACCACATAAAGCTTTTCATCCAAAAAGTTTGATTATTTCTCTTATTTCCTTTCCTTTTGAAAAAAATAAACCACTAGTGATTTCATCATCTCTTTGCCTGAAATGAGCCTTTGTAAGTGATCCACTGAATTTCTGCAAGCAATCATAGTATGTGTTGCTTAGAATTTCTTCTTGTCAAGGATGAATTATTCCTTACAGGTGATGTGTAAGTGAAGAAACAACTGACAGATGATAAAACTTTGTTTGGGAATGAATTGTTCCCATTCAACATGGGGTTCCAAGTTGCACATTTTGCGTTTGGACTAAAATTCAAACATTACCAAAAAAAAGTCAGAGAACATTTATATCAACTGTTGATTATTTCCAAGAGACATAAGAGAAGGAGGGGAGAGCAAACCTTGCAGAGGCATTGAGAAGGGAGTTGCAGGGCCCTCTAAGGGGGCTCTGGATACAAAGTTCATTGGGATCCTATCATTCAATCATGGGGTAGCTGTCACTATAACTGTGCTTAATGTGCATATGAGCATATTTGGTATTCCTCGTAATCCTGCACTTCAATTCTGGAGATTTGGTTCTCTCCAATTGGTGGCCTGGAACATTTGCATCCTGTACACAGTGACCCATTTTTGCTTGTGTTATTTTAGCGGCAGCTGATGGGTCCACACCATTTTCCAAATTGAGCGCCTAGAGCCAGAGCCCTATGATCCTATGCCTTAAGACAGCATTGAGGCATTATACTAATTAAGAAGGGAGGCAACAGAAAGCAGGATGAATGAGCAAATCAAGGGAACGTGTTTTGGTAATCAACGCCGCTGATGTTGGGGAAATGAGAGTAGGCACGGACCTCATTATAATACAACTACAACCAAGGCAAGGAACCTGCTGAGCCCAAGGTGAAAGTAGAGCTGGGGAGGTAAGATGGATGAAGGCACCTAAAGGTGTATGGTATGAACCCAGTACGAGTCACAAAAAGGACCAAGCAGGAAATCAGCAAGGATTAGACACCTCCCCCACAAGGCTCTTCTGTAAATGCCAGGAAGCACCGTTACCCTCTGTATGTGCATAAATGCTTCGGCAATCTCCCCAAGGACCTAACTGTGCCCCTGTAAGCGAGGCTGAAATTGTGATCAAGCACAAAAGTGAATCATGAGCAGAATTTGCCCTTGGATTTTCAGTTCCCTCCTCTGCCCCAGGCAGCCCTTCTCCGTCATCTCCGATGACACAAGAGACGCTTCCACAGTGCAGAAAAAGGCAGTTTTAGCTGGAGGAAAACAAGCAAAGCTGAGCAGTCAAAACATGAATGCATGTGTTCATTGTTCTGACACATCCTGACTGATCTTCTCTCAGTGTCCCTTGTGCTCCTGTCTCTCTCATCTTTGTCCTGCGTGATTAACCTTCCATTAAAAAAAAAAATTGTAGAAAGTTACTTACTTTGTCCTTGTCATTATCTGCAGACAGTGGGAACCAGAGCAAAATCTGCATGCTTTGACTGGGTAATTAATTTACATCTACCTACAAGATATGGAAGCCCGGGCCACCATTTAAGACATGTTTTCTGCTGCTTTTAACTCTTCCTAATTATCATGTATTGCATTGTCCAGCAAAATGAGAGCAGTGCTTCTAGCTGAAGCTGCCTGACACTTCCCATTATAAGACCCTGATTTCATAGATTTCATAGACATTAGGGCTGGAAGGGACCTCAGAAGATCATCGAGTCCAGCCCCCTGCCCAAAGGGCAGGAAGTCAGCTGGGGGTCATAGGAGCCCAGCAAGATAAGCATCCAATTTGCTCTTGAAGGTGTTCAATGTAGGTGCTTGAACCACCTCAGATGGCAGGCTGTTCCAGCCCTTGGGGGCTCAGACAGTAAAGAAATTCTTCCTTATGTCCAGCCTGAAACGGTCTTGCAGTAGTTTATGACCATTCGACCTCGTCACCCCTTGGGGCGCTCTGGTGAACAAACATTCCCCCAGATC
>NW_017728992.1:200105959-200112032 GCF_001723915.1 Gavialis gangeticus
TTTGCTGAGCCTGTCCAGGTCAGCCTGGATCATCCTCCTGTCTTCTGGAGTGCATGCTTTGCCCCAAAGTTTGGTGTCATCAGCGAACTTGGCCAGTCCGCTCCTGACTCCAATGTCCACATCATTAATGAAGATGTTGAACAATATGGGTCCAAGGACAGAGCCTTGGGGGACCCCACTGGTCACAGGACACCGCAATGAGTGACTGCCATCAATTACAACCCTCTGGGTCCAACCATGGAGGCAATTTCCCAGCCAGCGGATCATGGCGGACCCAAGGCCACAATTGGCAAGTTTCACCGAGAGGCGATCATGGGATACCAGATCGAAGGCTTTTTTGAAGTCAAGATATATGACATCAATCTCTTCTCTCTTGTCCAGGTGATAGGTCACCTGGTCATAGAAGGAAATGAGATTGGTCGAGCAAGACCTACCCACAACAAACCCATGCTGGCTATCCCTTAGGACGTTGGCGTCGGCCAGTCCATTAAGGATGGACTCTTTAATAAACTTTTCTAAGATCTTCCCCAGGATAGAAGTCAGGCTAATGGGCCTATAGTTAGCCGGATCCACTTTCCTCCCTTTCTTGAAGATAGGCACCACATTGGCCTTCTTCCAGTCTTCGGGCACTTCACCAGAGCACCAGGAGTTTTCAAAGATCCATGCCAGGGGCTGGGCTATGATGCTCGCCAGCTCCTTGATTTGCAAAACTTCAAAGTTTAACTCCTTGAGCTGAACATTTCATTGCCAGCCTTTGGTCTCAGAATGTTTCTGACAGAGTTCCAGCAGAAATGGTTCAGCTGTTTCAGAGACTGAGGGCACATCTACACATTCATTAATGTGCCGTGGTTACTGCACATTCAACGAGTTACTGCGCATACTCACTGGATGCGCAGTAACTCCCACTAGCACACAGTAGTGTCAGCGCACAGTTTTTGTGATGTTAATGCGTAGTAGACTTATACTACCACGCATTAGCACAGCTTTTGTTGTGATGTGCTAATGCGCAGTAGAATTAGTCTACTGCAAATTTAGCGTCTTGTGTAGACATACCCTGAGACTAGGGAAACTAAGTTATCTTTTACCTATATTATAACTGCAACAAAAACAAACTTGCAAATTTTTCATGAGGAAAATATAGGTTTCATTAAGAAATTCCCCTATTCATATGCTTTGAAGGAGGAACTTAAAATTTGGCACAGGTGACCTCCATGGCAATTATATGCTTTGCTTTTATATGAATGTTCACAAGCACTTTGGTTAAGGCGCGAGTCACCAATTATCAAAGGGTGGCTTGCAATCCTTTCAAGGGTGATGGAGAGTGCCACACAATGTTAGCACTGCTAGGTGTGCAAACATGTTTCACAAGATAAACCCAGAGATTTCAAATAGGAATTTACAATGTTAAAAACATTCTGGCCTGCGGTAGTCTTTCTGAGCTCTTTGTAGCAGAAGAATTGTTCTATTTTCTGTTGCGAGTGAAAACTAAGAGTTGGCATTTTCCGAGGGAGCCTCGAGTCAAAGAGGTTGAGAACAACTAGTGTAAGTCTTTGAAAAATGGCAATTAACATGTGCTTAAGAAGGTACATTGCATTAAATTCTCCTCAAATTCTGTATCTACTGAGCATGCTCTAATCTAGTCCAGTTCTGGAGAGAATGAGTAGAAATGTTTTCAGTAATTGCTCTTTCTAGCTGCCGGGGCTTGTGTAGCAGCCAAACAGAGTAAGGGGATGAGAACCTGTGCAGTGTGAAGAAGAAGCAGAAAAAAAAGTCACCCAGAGTGATGGACTCTTTGGAAACGTAAGAGGTTGTGGAAAGATGTATGATTGAGAAAGAAGGTTAGAACAACTGCCATCTCCTCCAGAACTTGAAATTGAACCCATGACCAATGTTCTTGTATCCGGCCAGCTTGTTTCATTGCAACAGGGTTCAAGTTAAGGCATCCCTATTGCACACAGGTAACTTCACAAACCCCAAGGAAGCACACGCCGTCTCCCTCAGAACTTAGCATCTGTAGAGGGGTGAATGTGGCTCCACATCCCACAAGAAATGGGTTACCACGTTGGTAGATACAGTCCGATGTCTCCTGACAAGTTGCAAATGAAGCTCTCAACTGGAGAAGTTTAGGAGCGGCTGTCACACACAAAGTCTTGCATTGGGCAAAAGTGACAATAAAAACCAATCAGACTTTTATACTGCCAAGTGGAGTCAGTGAGCCTTCAGTAAACACTCAGCCAACAAACTAACACAGCTCTGGAAAAAGAAATTATGTATTTGTCTAGATTCAAGTCACCTTAAGGAGTAATTTAATACTAACCACTTTTGAGCTCCTCACCACATCAGAAGTGACAACATTGCCATAATTATCGTTACAGCAAGCTCAAATAGCTGGAACGAGGACCATTTTTAAAAGGAGGCTAGGCAATTTCAAAATGCGATGGTTATAACAATGTTAGTTGTGCAGATGGTAGTTCTTTGCCTGGGCTATTTTTAAAGTCTATAAGAATTACTCATCTATGTTTAACGCTACTTGAGAAAAAATATCCAATATGCCTCAGACATTCAAGTCAGCAAAAGAACCTGGGGGCTGGGATGTAGGCTCTGATGACTGGCATTCAGATTAGGGTTCCAGGCCAATATTTGCATATCTAGGTCCCATCCAATTAAATCAGGACCACTGGAAATAAATAGGCACAGACAGAAGTGCAGCTCTGGGGTCTAACTCATGGCACTTCATAGAAAGCGCCGTGCATTTGATCAATCCTCCTGACCCAACAGATGTTAGCTGCTGGGTTGGGAGGGTAAGCGGGTGAGTGAGTGAGCTCCAATTTAGAGCCAATCAAGGGAGAGAGACTGTGTCTCTTCAGCATCTTCTCCTAGCTCTGTCCCCTTTCTCTCAGCTCCCGTGCTGTCTCAGGATGGTATGGGGAGAAGGCCGGGGAGGGAGATCTGTTTGGAGTTTCCCCAGCTGCACTGGAGCAGAGTCGGTGGCTGGATTGGAACCTTCCCACCTTGGGGGGCTCCAGTCCTCCCACCCCATCCTCCAGCACTGGCTGGGCAACCCCCCGAACAAGCTTCCTCTGCTCCCTTTCCCTTCCCCCATTCTGAAAACAGCACCAGGAGCAGTGTTGGGCTGCATCAGCTGAGCCCTGCTCCCGGAGCGCACAGACCAAAGTTAATGAAGGCACTCCGCTTTGGAGCGCCTTCCTCTGAACCCTCGTGCAATGAGGGTTCAGATTATCACAGGAATGGGCCCTTTTAAAGCAGTCAGCAGCTGTGCACTTGTGTGCGGTTGTGACTGTAAAATGCTTTCATGGGCCAGATTGGGTGAAAATTGTCACTTCTGTCTGTGCCTGAATATTGCTATCAACAGCACTTACAAAGGGACTCGTGCATTAGGATTCAAAGCATTTTCTAAAACAATATCTAAGCCTCCCAATAGGACATGTATCACTCAATCCATTACACAGTTGGGAGAAGAAAAGCAGAGTCAAGTGTCCCCACACAGTACCTGAGTGAGGGATCTAGTAATGATACCAAAGAGTCCCACTCCAAAGAGACAATTTGGCCTCATGAGAGCTACTGCCACAAGGGAGCAATGGTTATGATGCCGCCTTTATGAAGAGCACATCTGAATTAATGTGCATTTGAAACCAGGGACATTTATGGAGCAAACTCATTTTACCAGCTGTGCTGAGGTGCTCCTTAGAGAGTGTGTGCCCACTCCCACCCGAGTGTAAGCAATGCTCTCTCTGTTCGCACCAGCCTATCCGCATTGCACTGCACCTTTTCTTGACTGTAGCGATCCGTTACCGTGACTTCTGCAGAATATAGCATTTTCCTGAAGCTTTAATCAAGACATACAGTTTTTGAGCTCTTCAGTACCGTGCTGTATGAGCGGAACAGGAGCTGTCAAAAAGTCTAACAGGATGCAATATATTAACCTGTAATCTCGCAACATCCTGATTTAGGTGGCAAAATACTTCATAGGTCTAGCAAAAAAAAAAAAAAATAGGTTCCAGTCAGCCTGACTTCAGCTGCGATAGGACAACTAGTCAAAACCTCTTTGAAATTTTCCTGCTCCCTCACTGAAATGAATTGGTCAAAACTCTGTTGCCGATGTTTATACCAGTTCCTAATTGTACAAGAATTTTCACAGACACCCATGCTCTGCTTTTAATTAGAGAACGAGAAATGTCACATCCAGATGTCCACTGCAGAGACATAACAACCAACTTGTATGCTCTGGCCACCAGGGATGGTGGCTGGATCAGCAGCAACAGCTGGTGCCATCCTTATGCCCCTTCTAAGTGGGCGCCTGGGGCTGGTGTCCTGGTTGCCCACCTGCAGTTACACTACCGGTCAGCAATGTCTCTTCTGTCTCCTTCCTAATTTCGATGGATTCATGGTCAGCACACAATTACTACCCAATGGCATTGATATCAAACAGCACTATGGCACATTTCAGGAATGTGGGACTAGCAAACGCCTGTGCACAATTCCACTACAGGCAAAGATTACTTACACATCAATATATAACGTAAACCCAAGTGACTGTCATTTAGATACTGTGAATGTCATACTAGGTTTAGAAATCAAAAAAAGTCAGCCGTTATTAATGGAAAAGTTGAGCTATCAGTGGCTAGATACTTGCAGCAACAATGATTCAAGAGTCTCAGATTGGAACTTTTTCCCAGACAAAAATTATCCAAGGACTGAACAACATGATCACGGTGTACACAGCTATAAGACAGCAATGATTTAATCTGCTTTGCAGCAGCATCGCTAAGAGCAGACAGGAAGAGGAATGCAGGGGGACTATAATGGAGAACTTTTTTTGCTCCCCCTATTTTGTACCAAAGTTTAAATTTTGCTGAGGAAGAGGCTCCCTTTTCCAGAAAGACTACACGGTGTGAAACCTCCACACTTTTGCATTTAAAAACCTGGTAACAGGAGTAAGTCGTTTCCAGTCACCATATGATGTCTTGAGAAACCCCAGGATGAAAGCACACAGTAAACATTTACAAAATAATGCAAAATACAGTAAACAGGGTTTGGAATATTATGAATAACATTTCATCAAAAGCTAGTAGACACTATAGCTCCTGGCATTGCCCTTGGACTCTCCTTCTTGCATACAGTTATAGATTTAAATGGAACAGCACGGCTCCAACACAGCATTTACACTTGTGTACACATCCCCCCTCATCTTCTTTTAGAGAGGATTTCGCAGTCCTTATGGCATCACTCTGATGCATCCCCTTCACCATTCAGAACGTGAGAAGAAGGACAGCTTGCCACTTATTTTCCAAACATCTCAGGTCTCCATCAGCAAGCACCCTGAGGTCTCCAGAGCTAGACGCAGCATTCCCACCCATGGGTTAACACTGACCAGCCCTCAGCTGCTGGCAAAATAGAAAGCTGTAGCCTCTAGTACAGGTATTTGGAGCAGCATGTAAAATACCCATTGAAAAAAAAAGCTTTCCAGAGCTGAAGGTCTCCTTCCCCATCTCAGAGAATCACTGACATCAGATAAGAAAGGGAAAACATTCACTTTACTGGGCTCTGCTCCCATAAGCACAGGATCCCAACCAGCTAGCTAATGCCTGACTCTCAATTCCATAAGATGCGTGTGGCCAGAGGCGTCCAGGGCTAATTTCCCTGCTTTGACCCTATTTTCACAAAATATTTCCCAGCACACCAAGCATTACTCAAATGAAGAGCTTCCCCAGGAAGCAACAGCGAGAAGAGCACTCACCTGCCTTCAGAGCAATGCAGATGGGAAGCCGCCTTCTGCAACAACTGCACCGCATGCCTGCCTCAAACAACCAGACTCCCTAGGCCTGGTGTTACCACTTGTGTAAACTCTCCCAGCCCCACACGTGCCCTGATTGCCTCAGCTCTCCGCAAGTGACTGGGTGCAGCCTACCTACCTGCTCCCCTCAATGAAAAATCCCTACATAGTTTCAGCACCAGCTTCTGAGTGTGTTTGGTAACAGCTACCCTCTAATTCTACATTTGTTCCCAGGCCCTTTCAGCTAAGTTGCCTTGTCCTGCAAGTTCAGAGATGCAC
>NW_017728992.1:200112050-200115116 GCF_001723915.1 Gavialis gangeticus
TGCCTCTCCCACTAATCTCCTCATCTCAGTGAAGTTGGCCTTCCTTCACTCTCTTCTGGCCAAAAGTAGCAAAATGCTGGCTTGAATCAGCCTTTTCCTGTGGGCACATTAAGGAGCCATTTTGTTCTCAGAATTGAGTACAGGTTGTCAAAGGAGACACATTTTATGTGCTCTCTAATAGAAACGTTGCCTTTGTTCTGTACCAATTTCTCTCTGAAGGGCCAATACAGCTGAAAGTACCAAGGAAGATTTCATGGACAGAAAAACATGGAAGGAATTTGAGGATTAAACCATCTTGAAATGCTGTCTCCACACTTAGGACAGTATTTTACTCAACTGAATACAAACTATTAGTTTAATAACTGAAAAGCGTTGGGTATTTCATAGGGCAGCACAGGCTCTGTGAAATATGTGAATGTGCTGAATATGCATGTATGAATCGTAAGTTACTTCTTGTTGAATCTGCTAATGCCAATGCACGTATAGTTTTACTTTATGTTTACTATATATTCTGTGTCTATCAACATAGCAGCACTCGTTCCTGCACTTGTGCATGGAGTCATTTATTCTTTAATGTCTTGGACAAGCATAACAGACTCTACATTAAAGTATTTTTGGTTTTAGTCCTGTAAATTCGCATCTCTTTTATCGCTTGCAAAGGACAGATCAAAGGTGGTGGATACATCCTTTGATGATATAGGGCTAGACCCAAATTAATCAGTTAGGTACTTGGAGAATATTTAGGCAAAATTTTAGATACCTAAAATGACAGAAAAGCAACCCAGATGGATCCTCTTTCAAATCTGGCTCACAAAGATCCCTGGGCACGTAGACCTGGGGTTCTGCACATGTGCAGAAGTGATTCAGTTCAAGCAGGCAGGTACATAAATCCCCCCACAGTTTTGCAATCCGGATCAGATCTGGGAGGTGCCTGAACTCTGCCTACATGCTGATTTGTTAGGCACACAAAATTCACAATGATACCACTGAGCTCAGTGACAAACTAAAGCTTATGGTCATTCCCACACAAGAATATAATGGGTCTCATGAGTCTAGTAGTTAGAGCACTCACCCCAGCAATCGGAGGCTTGGGAGCTAGGCCCTCTTTTGCAAACCTGCATCTTCCACACCTCTCTTTGCCCTAACCACCAGGCTGCAGAGTGGGCAGGGTGAGGAACCCCTCTGAAGTTGGGCTACTGAGCAGAAAGGAATGCAGGAATTGTGGGGCCAGAGAGAGAAAAAGAAAAAGGATGAATAACTCAGTGGCCTCCACCCCTGGGAGAAGTGAAACTCATACACTGGATTGATCATAGTCATCTTTTGCAGACCCCTTAGACATAGTCTGTAGACCTCCAGGGGTCATAGATTTCATAGATTTCTAGGGTTGGAAGAGACCTATTAGATCATTGAGTCTGACACCCTGCTCCGGGCAGGAAAGAGTGCCAGAGTCAAGTAATCCCAGTCAGGTGCTTGTCTAATCTCCTCTTGAACACCTCCAAGGTAGGGGAGAGCATCACCTCCCTTGGAAGCCCATTCCAGATTTTGGCAACCCTCACCATAAAGAATTTCTTCCTGACGTCCAATCTAAACCTACTCTCCTCCAGTTTATGGCTGTTGTTTCTAGTAACCCCGGGGGATGCCCTGGTAAACAGAGTATCTCCTATTCCCTGCTGACCCCCCTGTTGAGTTTGTAGACAGCCACGAGATCACCTCTCAGCCTTCTCTTGTGAAGGTCCCTCAATCTGTCTTCACAGGATCTTACCCACAGGCCCTCAACCATTCAAGTGGCCCTCCTCTGAACCCTTTCCAGTTTATCCACATCCCTCTTGAAGTGCAGCGCCCAAAACTGGATGCAATACTCTAGCTGCGGCCTGAACAATGCCGCATAGAGAAGTATCACCTCCCTAGACCTGCTCGCACTGCACCTGCTAATGCAGGAAAGAGTGCGGTTAGCTTTACTTATTACCTCGTCACATTGGTGACTCATGTTCATTTTTGCATCGACTATGACTCCAGGATCCCTTTCCACTGCTGGCCTACTTAAAACAGCACTTCCCAGTCTATCAATGTACTGGTGATTCTTTCTCCCCAGGGGCAGCACTTTGCACTTATTCCTATTCTGATCCACCCACTACCCCAGTCTATCTAAATCCACCTGAATTCACTCCCGACCCTCTAGTATGTTTACTATACCCCATAGTTCGGTGTCATCTGCAAATTTGGATAGAGTGCTTTCTACATCCTCCTCCAAATCACTGGTGAAGATATCGAACAGCACTAGTCCAAGGACAGAGCCCTGGGGAACACCACTCCAGGTATAAACTGACCCATCCACCACCTCTCTCTGGGTGTCCCATAAGCCAGTTTTCCACCCACCTGACTGTGAAAAAAGCCACGTCACAGCTACTTTACTTGTAAGAACTGGGTGCGACACTGTGTCAAAAGCCTTTTTAAAATCCAAGGAATTAGCATCCACCTCTACTCCTGCATCTAAGCAACTTGTGACCTAGTCATAAAAAGAGACCAGGTTAGTCAGGCAGGATCTGCCTGCTATAAACCCACGCTGGTTGCCCCTTAACATTGTATTACCTGCTGGCCCCCCACAAATGTGATCCTTGATGATTTTTTCTAAGAACCCTGCTGCCAGGATTAGTCTAGGTCTTTAACCAATCACTGCATCATGTGAAATACATAAATAGTCCCAGCAGCAGGACCAGGAACCTACTGTATTATACAATCATAGAAAATTAAGGTTGGAAAGGACCTCAGGAGGTCATGTAGTCCAACCCCTGGAGCACAGAGCATGGCCCCAGCTCAGCCCCGCAGCAGCAACACGGAACTGGCACTGCTGCTGCAGGGCCGGGCTGGGGCCATCCTCTGTGGTCCAGGCTGAAGCAGGGATGGAGTCTGCCGGCACCAGAGCAAAGGTCATAGTAGGGGTGGGGTGGGGTGGTGGGGAGGCAGGGAAAGGGAGGTGGTGGGGAGGCAGGGAAGCACAGGGACCCCAGGCTGTGGGGGAGGACTGGCGGGGGGGGGGGGCAGCCGTGGGGCTGGGCCCGACCCGAG
>NW_017728992.1:200115419-200135662 GCF_001723915.1 Gavialis gangeticus
GGGGGGGGTGGGGGGGGGGGGGGCCAGGAAAGGGAAGGTGGGGGGGAGGCAGGGAAGCACAGGGCCCCCAGGCTGTGGGGGAGGACTGGCGGGGGTGGGCAGCAGCTGTGGCTCTGGCCCTGACCAGAGTTGAAGCCAGCACCAGAGGCATAGCTGCAGCAGCTGTCTGCCACCCTCTGCCTTGTACTTGATTGCAAGATGAGAGTCTCTTCTCCCTCACATTAAATAGGAGAAGCAACCTTGTCTTGGAATTGAGTAACTATGGTAGGTGGGGGCATAGCTGTGCTACATGTTCAAATTGAAGCTGGATAGAAACCAACTATAAAGTTAGTATACATCTTCCAACTCCAACTGTATAGCTGGTTGGACCTTTTTAAAGCACGATCATGAATTACACAATTAACCAGGGATAACTGCTCAATACATGTAACGTGTAGAGGCGACCTTAGGTTTTAACTCTTGACAATGAATGTTATTGCTTATAGGTTTCAGTTACTTAGTCTGTGTCACTATGGTCAAACCCTTAGTGCTTTCCTGCTTCAATCAGTAAAAACATGACCTTGCAAACCTGTCTTCAGGCAAGGTTACCCAGCATTCCTAGCAGTGTTAGGATGATGTAGTAGCAATGATGGTCCAGGAATGATGCGAGAGGCAAGGATTATTAGGGAGGCAGATTTTGATACCTTCCATGTTATAGTCATGTTACAGTGATGGGATGGTCCAGGAAGCCTCTTCCAGAGTATCTATTCTTTCAAGTTGCATCCTTGGAGGTTTTTAAAGCCTGGTTCAACAAGCCCAGTTCCATCCTGGCTGGAATAATCTAGTTGGGGCTGGTCCTGCTTTGAGCTGGGGGTTGCATTAGATGCCCTCTGGAGGTCCCTTCCCACCCTCATTTTCTATGTTTCTATAAGTTACACAATTACAGCAACAGCATACAGCTCCTATTTCATAGAACGTATACAAGATGGGAGCACTCATGCTAAGGCTTTAATGTTTTCCTTACCATGTTTTCCCTCTTTCTTGTTACCCTGCACTTTTACACTGGGTACCTGATGACCTAGCTTTGACAGCAGCAGTGGAAAGGACTCCACACAGTCTATTCTACAGCCAGGTGAGCCACCTGAGTAAGTGCTTTAATCACTAGGGTAATGGACACCCCATCACTGGGCCATTAGATACCTGCCTCTCGGATGCCCTAGTTCTTCAGTCCATGGCAGCACCTAATGAAAAGACCTGAACTAGACACCTGACCTCTGGATTGGGATGGAGTTCAGTTCCTGTGTCTGTTCATTTCTTATTGGCTAGCTCTAGGTGCCTGTCTAGTTAAAAGGTAGGTGTCCTGAATTACCCAGTAGAGCCATCTAACTCTCTCAGTTAATTCTGCTAAGAGACTATGCACCTATCCTGGACTATTTAGATCGTCTTCCACCTATATTTCAGACATTATAACACCTAAATAGAGGCATCTACAAGGATCTGTCCCTTAGGAACAAGTGGGTTAGTCATACATTCATCCCACCATCAGCTCCAAACCATGAGTTCAACCTCAGAAAACTATAAGACTGGCTTAAAATAATAGACTTTGGATTCTGCATGTTTGCTTGCTGTCTGTTTCCGTATCCTTGGGATGTACTCACTTTGTGTTGTCAACCTTTATTACTGCAGCCATGAAGGGTAGGGTCTTCTTTTCTTCTAATGAAAACTGAGTATCTCATGAATTTGCTGTTGATTCAGGCGGTGGAGGCTTGTTTAAGGAAGAACATCATATATCATAAGACTCCTGAGTGAGGCATGATTTTCAGCAGCTTTGCATAGGTCAATATTTATCAAGATGCAATTCCACACGTCTATATATAAGTTGCTCTCCCATTTAAAAACGAAAAAAACCTCCTCCTGGCTCCATCCCAAAATACAGAATGTATCAAGTCAGGGACTTTGTATCATGCAGCCCACAGTGAGGACCCACTAATAGTCAAAAAAGACCAATGATCACTTCTTAAAGCCCCATCCTTTGCTAGAATTAGTAAGCCTTTGAATGTATGCAATATCCTGTTGGAGAGCTACCATTTCAGTCCCTGTGCTCACAATCCTCTTGTATCATACCAGGCTACAAACTTGCCTGTAATATTACATTACAATTCAGAAGCTCTTTAGAGATCTAAAAAAATGTGTTAGTATTAATTTCTCATTCCCTTCACCTTTGTAGTTGGTCAGATGGTAACTAAGGCAACCTGGCCTTACAGAAGGAAGTGCAGAACCCATGAAATGTTTTATAACTCTCTAATTGCATTTGAACCTGCTTTTCTGTAGAAGGGGAGAGGGGTAAGTAAATGAGGTCTAGAAGGGTTATTCATGAGTAATAGGATCTTCCTAAATTTCTGAGACATCTTTAATGGACTGAACACACCTAGAGCGGCTACCTGTCTCATTTTTGGTGGTGATAACTTTATAATAGGTGACCTAACTTTGCATTTTAACCACTCATTATTCTCTCGCAAGATTATTTCTAACTTTCAAATTTAGCAGCTGTAAACAAATGTCCTTTTAAAAAGATGTTACAATGGTTCCCTCTTTCCCTTTCAAAAATGAGATTTTCCACACTGTCTCTGCTCTTCGATTGCATCCAAGTCTCATGTGTTCCACTAATTTCACCTCTAGGCTTGTAGCAGTCCATGGAGGGTAGCCTGTGAAGACAAGTCACTGGGATGCAAACCCGGTTAGAAACCCCAAAATATATGCAACACTAGCAAGTTGGAAAGCCAAATAGAGAAAAGATAGAATGAGTAAGGCTTGCCTCTGTCTTTGTTCATGCATGCTGTGGAAACCCTAGGAGCAGGTTCAAGCAGGGGCCACCCCACTGTCTCGCCAAAAGGGGGACATACCCCCACAGTGCCCCTCTATACCACAAAATTGCACGTGCATTCTTGCTGCCCATTTCCTTACCCTACAAATGTTGGGGGCACAATGATTTGGTGGGTTGTTTAACGGCTCCTCTCATCAGATTAACATCTCTTTAATGCAATGCAAACACATGGTTAGGATGTGGTGGGAACATCACAACAGTCAGTGCTTTACCTCTCTCAAGCATGCCCTGCCTTAGGCATTGCACCCACTCTGTCCCTATCAGCAGTTCACTGGGTCACTTGTTGACCGCGGGGTAGTTGGTCTTATGACTATAGGTTAAATCCTGTTCATCCATTTTTTGCTCCTCTGGCTGTCAAACTTTTTACCCAAAGACCATTGACCGACTGTATCCCCCCTCTGTGCCGTTGTTATTCCCCATATTGATAAGTTGCAATGCATCATAACAGTGACCTAACCCAGTGGTCAGCCACCTTGTCAGGTTGTTGGCCAGGAAGATGCAGCTCGGGTCAATCGGGCAGGCAGGCAGACACTAGGATCCAGCTGCCATACCCAACGCCACTTCTCTGCACTGTGAACCAGGAGTAGTGCCTGCTACTAACACCACTAAACCCCCGCATCCATAGGCTAGATCCAATGGCTCTATGGGCCAGATCCACCCTGTAGGCCATAAGTTGCTACCGCCTGGGCTAAGCCATGGGTGGTAAGATTCAGTCCTGTACCAGCTATTAAAGTCTGTTATTTCCCCAATCCACGGCACTAGGAAGTGGGACTTCTGACCCATTAAAAGTATGCCATATGGGGAGTACGTATTAGACATGTGAATTGACTGTCAGGCATCAGGAGAAAGGGATAAGTTCTTCCTCAAGACTCACTTAAGGCAAAAGATGCATCTGTTCTACTCCTTCTCAGTGATAAACTGCAGCCGTTTATAGACAAAACCTTTCATGTGGGTCTTCTCTGCCACACCATGACAGGAATATAAAACAGAGGCAAAACAGGTTGTCTCCAACTGGGCTGCATCTAGTTAGAATCAGAAACGTGTGTTCTATTTTCAGATTACAAATTGAATCAAGTAAGAGAAAGCAAATAGGTGCCTGAGACTGTCTGACATTTCCTATGACTAGAGCTGGTCAGAAATGCTGGCTGAATTGATGATCCAGTGGAAAATGCAGCTTCTGGAAAATGGAAATTTTCCAAAGGAAAAAAAAATAGTTTTTTTCACTAGAAGTAATGGAACAGAGATATATCACTTCAGGTCAGTTGGACTCAAACTGGAATAGTTTGATGATTTTTAATTGATAGACGTACTGCATTTCAATGGGTTCGACAAAATACTAAATCTCAACACATTATCACAGAGGAGCTGTAAATCAGACCCCTGAGCTTTCATTGTGGCTGGGCTCCCTGAAAGACTACTCTCCAGTGATGCAATTCAGATCACCTTCTACCTGGAGCAGAGTGATGCACCATGGGAATACCATGATTCCGGGTGCACCATGGGAGGGCTGCTTGACAAGGAGGCGTGGCTCTTTGGGGGATAAAGGGGTTGTCGGAGCCCTAATCCTCGGATCTCATTAGCCACGTGAAATGCAGTGGTTTTGGTTCGGTTCGGTTCAGTCAACCAGGATGAAATGTTTGGATTTGGGAGAGGTTGGCGTTTTCAAGTGGAGATTATCTTCCAAATTTCCATTAATGAAAAACTTTCCACTTTTCATCTCAGTTTGCGGTGAGAACTAATAGTGAAAGGAATTTCCTATGGGGCAGAAATTCTCAATGTATATTTCTGGCTCCAACTCCCGTCTCCATCTGGCACTGAACAGGACTGCGTGCACAAAGTATGGCTTCCCCTGCAGAAACATGTAGCCACCCGGGACTTGCTAAATAAGCAAGGGAGCCTGTCTTTCTTGAGCACTGTATGTGCACTCCCCACCTACCTGGAGCTAGACCGTGGAGATAAAGCAGCATTGATACCAGCCAGCTGCCCTGTGTCCTGTTTGAGAGAGGGGAAGGGGTTGGTGGTTTGGGTACAGCAGCCTAAGACCTGGAAGGCCTGAATCGAATGCTTGCTCTTCCATGGACTTCCAGAGACTTTAGGCAAGTCACTATACTTCAGTTCCCCCTCTCTAAAAATAATACTTCCTTATCTCACAGGGGTCTTGTGAAGTTGGCTACATTAAAATAGAGGAGTAGTAAGATATGGTGCTGATGGATGCCAACTATTCCCCTCATATGGGAAGTGAAGCAGGAAGGACAAGCTGGGACTCAAAGAAGAGTAGGTGGGGTTCGAAGAGCAGAGGTAAGGGGCTGAGGAAGAGTTTGAGCCTTGTCTCTTTGATCCAGACAGCCCAGTTTCTCTGAGAGGAACGCTTTTCCCCGTGATCAACTCAATCCAGATCAATCTTTCCACATCTGGAACAGCTACAGGTGAAGGTACAAGCTCATACACTTCACAAAAACATGTTCAGGGAAGGAATAACAAAATGATATACCCATATAATAACTATGTAGCCTACTATGACATTCATAGACAAAACTATTAAACATTTATTTTTTAATAACACTGAAAGGCCATAACTAGCTTGGGGCCAGATTTGTACAAAGCGTTGTACAAATGTGATCGGTGGCAGTCCCTGCCATCAAAGAACTTGTTGTCTAAAAGATATGACTGTTACCTCAAGCACACATGAAGCGGGGCCTGGCTCTCGCATGCTTTCATAAAAGTGGGGCTCAATGGTAACAACTTTGGGAGCCTCTGCTCTGGAGGTAGAGAAAAAGGAAAATTTCCTATGGTCTGCACTGCGATAAGTAGGTTTCAGCTGGACCTGCATGACAGCCGTTCGCGTCGGCTGTAGCTTGGTGGGGACACAACAACCAGAGAGGCCCTGGAAAGTTGTATCAGATAATATTAGTCAGCCATACAGGTGTCATGCGTCAGTCACTACAACAGTGACACACCTGTAATTCATTGCACAGGAAGAACTACATACCACCGTTACAGACATAGCCAGGCAGCATTTCAAACCCTTCTTCCAGGAAAGCAGCAACAATTAGATTTCAGTTATTCATAACGTGAAACCCAATGAGGCGTGAACTGGCAGAAAAGCTCCCAAATTCAGTGTGTTATTTCATTGCTCAGAAAGGGGTAAGACATCCTTTGAGTTCCCATGGGTTTGCCTTCATGTCTTCAGCCCTGGCTGTATTATTATACAAATAATTGAAACTGCCATTGTTCTTGGGTTCTGAGACAAGAACAACACAGGGAGTTTTCAATTATGTTGAAAGGTGACAAGTTCAAAACTGCCAGTGAAATTCTTTTCCACTCGGTGGGTGAACAGAGGGGAATTCATTACTACGTGTTGTCCCTGATACCAAGATTTTAGCAAGAGAAATTGGATAAATACTGGTATATGGAAAACAGTAAACGGCCATAGTTATATTAATTCATGGGTATGTCTACACGAGATGCTACGTCACCGTAGCAATGAGCTACATCACCATAGCGAGCTGCTATAGCGGTGTGGCATTGGCTGGTATGAACCCTGACGCTGACACTACTATGCAGCAGGAAAAGAACCGTGCGGCATCTAGACTGCACAGTAATGTTGGTTACTGTGCAGTCATTTAGTACTTAAACTTTAGCAAGTAGTAAATGACTGTCCAGTAATAACTGGCATATGTGTAGATGCACCCAACGCTAAGACAAGTTTTGGGAAGGAATTAAAATCTTGTTCTTCGTGGAATCCTAGAAACATAGGGCTGGGAGAGACCTCAGGAGTCATGTAGTTCAACCTCCTGCTCAATGCAGGATCATCCTTACCTAGAACAGGCTGTGCTCAACCTTTGGGCCCCGCCGGCCAGATAAGTGGCACAGGGCCAGTCCCTGGGTGGAATGAGCCTCATGTGCCAGGATCAGGCCCCACACCACCTCCACCTGGCTCATGTACCAGCATCAGGCCTTGTGCCCCCCACCAATCAGCCCTGATCATCCTCATGCCACCCCTATCAACCTTGCCACCCCAATCAGCCCCGCACCATCCTGCACTGCCCCAACGAGCTTCATGCCATCTCAGCTGGCACCACACTGCTCCGAGCAGCCAAATCGGCCCCGTGCATCCTGATCAGCCCTGCATGCCCTATCTAATACATGGGGCCATGCTATCCAGCCCACAGGACTCCCCGTGGGTCCAGAAATTTGGCAGTGGGAGAACAGCAATTAACTGCCATCGCTCCCCCACCACCAAATGTTCAAACCGTGGGGAGGCCCCTGGCGTGGACAGTACGGCTCCACAGGTTAGATCTGGGCTGTGGGCCAGGAGTTGAGTACCCCCGGCCTAAACTATTGCATACACATCTCGCCTGATCTTAAACTTCCAGTGATGGAGAGCCCACAACCTCCCTAAACATTTCATGGTTTTAAGTTCAGACCTTGATGAGGCAGATTGCTTTATGTCTGCTGACTGTGCTATTTCCTACACAGACCCATCACACACCAGGTACTGGATGGGATGAAACATAAGTGTGAACCAATTTGGCCGTTCCTATGCTCCACTCCTTTCTATGGGCTGCAGCAAAAGTGCTCCTTCATGGTCTTCCACTTGCAGCAGCGCTTCTTCCTTCTCATGTCCTTGTAACAAGGTATTTAGCAGAATCTGCAAATTCACTGGAACCTGACATAGCCGTGCTGCGAGTGCGTCTGCTGTGACCTCCACCTCACATCGTCTGGGCTATCAGCCGTGTGCCTTAGCTCTCATACCATCCCAGCCCCCCGCAGCAGTGCTGATGGAGGGGAACTTGTTCTCCCATACCTACCATCCATAAGTGGTACCATTTACTCTGGAGGGCCTGCCTGGATGAAGAGGTGGTTGATGCTGCTGCTCTCATATTCAGTCTTCCAAAGTCTGAGCAGATTCTTTAGCTTTGAGGCTCTGCTTGGGACAAAAAAGGCATTTTCACATCACTGCTTGGGACTAGAGAGAGAGCTATAACATCTGGTATTACACATCTGGAAAGAAAGCCGTGGGAGAGCTGGATAAGGCGTCTTAGACATTGCTTGCATGTGCTATACCTGGTGCTACCCAGTGCAATGACTGTTAATAATTATTTGCATTGTGGTAACATATAGGATCCCCAGAGACTTAAGCAGTAGAAGCAGCTTGGGAAACAGAGCCGCCAGTGGTATAATGACTCAACATCTGGGGGATCGTTTGAGTGGTAATGACACCTGCAGTAGACATGTTATCCTTCTTCCTAAATGAGAGCCCCTCAGATTATAACATTAAATTCTGCATGGAGAGAGATTTTGTGTCTGATGCCTCGACTTTTTATTGAAGTGGGGATTATAAACTGTAGGGCATTTAAACTGCTGTGGCTGCGTGTCATTTTCAAACTGGATTAAAATTTGCAAAAGCAGGTGATGCTCAGGGTACAACTTTGTTAGACGGTGAGATAAAGAGTTAGGGGGAATCCAGTCTGCGGTACCTGTGAGGAGCAGCCCGGTTACTGGAAGCCTGCCTTGAAGAAACAGTGAGAGCAGCCGCACAGTGTGGCGAAGCAGAGGTTTATTGTCAGGCTAAAACTAGGAAAAATTAGCAGACACAGGGTGCCAGGGATGCCTGTGCAACATTCAACTGTTCCCATTGCTTTGGCTCCAATGAGATCATCTGTCTTTGTATGCTTCTCATTTAGATCCTAAAAATCCTTTTTCCTGACTTGTTCTGGGTGAAGGGCTGCTGCATTAACCTCAGTGCCAGCAACCAGCCTGCGAACATATTTTTATTTCCCTTTTTGTATTGCATTTATATAAGTCTGATTTTTTAAAAAGCAGGCTGCTCTGAATCAGAGGGCAGGCCCACTGTCACAGACAGCTATCCGGAGTGACGGGGCCCATAGGTTCGGCTGAACACGACGGTCGGGCAATGTTAGAAGTGTTTTTCCAGCTTCAGAGAGAAGCTGGAATTTAAATGAAGGAAGCACAGCTCTCGCTCTTCCGTCGCTGCTCTGCGTGGCTCATCACCCAGACGTTGACAATATGATTCAGCCATGAGTCGCTGCTGCGTCATCCTTGCAGTCGTCAGGGAGTTGCAGCGCAAGGAGAAGCTAAGTCGTTAAGAAACTCCTGATAAGCTGCCAAGGTGGGAAGGGGAGAATGTTATTTAGCAGCAGGTAAAACAATAGCACTCCCTTATTTGCTAGGAGGGCTGTGTGAAAGTCATTCCCAAGGAGTAGGGCGACTATACATCCTGTTTTGGCCAAAACAGTCCTATCCCAAAAGTCAGGAAAAGCATCTCAACTTTTTCCTGCAAAAGTGGCAATTTGTCCCATTTTCTTTTGCCAGCGAATGCATTGCATACTCATAAGAAAATATGAATGGTATCATATAGCCTAAAAATGAACTTAATTGCATTTTTTTCATTCCCTCCATTTCACAATAACATCCCATCATTTTACAACTTGGTTTGATTTATGCTAGGTGGCGACGGCATAAGGCGACAGCTCTGGGATCTACCTACCCCCATCAGGTGCACATGCGGTGCAGTGTCAGCTCCCACAGTAAGGTTACTGAGGTTATCAGTAGTGTTTGCTATAAAACATCACAAAAATGTGCCTGTTTTTTAAAGACCTACAAAATCAATTGACGTTTTTGTGAAAAAAGGAAACATCAGCAGCTGACAATACCCACATTATTGCCACACTTGGGGAGCACATTCTTCAATGGCTCGTGGTGGCCGCTGTGACATCACTCAGCACCTTCGGACAAAAAACACGAAAGAAGCCAAAAGAAGTAAGTATGCAACTCCAAGCATTTCAGAATTTTTTATTAAGCAAAACACAGAAGCCAATCAAATTTTTGCTAGCGACTGTTTGATGACCCTTTTGTGCATCACAGACAGTTTCAGGTCGAGTGATTATACATCACAATTAATTAAGAAACTGCCAGCTGAAGTTTTCATTTGCTCACACAAAATTTGAGGCAATAATTTGCAACGCTTTAGTTCCTCTATCAACAGAAGAAGTACATTGAAAATAAACCTCTGCTCAATTTTCACCTTGTGATTTGGAGAAGTGCTCATTTACTCCACTCAGTGTGGCTGCATCAAACGAAAAGGAGCAAAAGCTATTACCTGTTCTTGTGCACTATTTTCTTCCAATTAGGGGAGTTAACACAAAAATTATCACATTGCTTCTCCACTGGGTAAAACACCCGATGTGCAGTGTGCATTTCTCCAGCAAGTGATTGCAAAGTACTCTTAGGGCCAAGCTGGATGGATTTTTAGCAGACAATACCAGCACTAATTTTGGTGGTGCCAGGTGTGCTAGAATAAAGAATTTATGGTGAAAACTCCAAGCCAAACTAGGAAAAGAGATTTTTGGTATTGGTTGTGATGTTCATCTTGTACATAACTGCCTCCAAACTGCAGTCTTCCCAGGGACTTTGCTGTAAAGGTTTATAAATACCTTCACATTTACAGCTGCACGTGTTGAAGAGCTGAAAGACTTCTGCCAATTTGTCAATCTCCAGTATTTTAAATTACTAGAGCATGACAGCACACAAGTCCTGTCACTGGGACCAGCGCTGGACAGAATTGTGTTGATTTTCGATGGGCTTAAAGCAGGTTTTTCTTCTCAAGACGAATGCCCGACACTGCTAAAGAAAGTCTTCCATGCCCCTCGCACTAAATCGTGGCTTGCTTTTGCCAGTAAACAAACAGTCACGTTGCAGAAGACCGTAGAGGCGATCGAGAAAAGCGGTTTGTCGGTGACAGAAGTTGCGCTGCAGATATATTCCCTGCAGGATAATTTAGCGGAGTGGCTTGGAGAAAGATTTGTCACAACAGAAACAAAGACCCTGCTGCAGTCTCTTGTAGACTGCAGGCAAACGAAGGGAGAATTTTACAATGCAGTCAACAATTTTTACACAACAGGCCTGCCCTACAGAGAGCACTGGAAACCTGCCTTGGAGTGCACCAGAAAGCTTGGGTGGGCCCTGCTGGGAAATGTGCCAGTGGGGGATGAAACACAAGACAGCCTCACTACATGCCGCACTGCAATTCCCACGTGTCGGCTGAGAATTGTCTTTTTGATGAGTGGGCCACTACAAAATCAATCATCTCTCGTCATCTTTTTGACTGAAACGGGCAGGAAATACCCATTGCTGAAAGGTGGCCGAACGGTTTTCAAGAGATGGACAACCAGGAGGTCCAATACATAGGTCTAGCTTCAGCTGTGCAATGTGTTGTGTTCACCAGGAACCTCTGCCCCTGTAGAACGTGTCTTTTCAATAATGATCGATGAAAAACAACATCTGAATGTCTCCACAATGAAGGCTATATTGTCTGGGTGAGTTAATTTTTGATCTGGATTCTGCTACGTTCTCTGGCAAGCTGCTGAAAGACAAGCAGACCCTTGACAAACTAGCAGCTTCAGAGAAATACAACTGGCAACAAGCAACTTCACACCCCAAAGGACAGCAAGACAAGGAAAAACCATCAGAAACGCCTTTATTGTAAGTACATAACTTCACTGGTAATGCTGTTTGTAAGGGGGGAGTTATTGTGTTGGTTAACTTCTGAAGTCAAACCCACTCAATCTCTTTGAAGTGATATTAAACATGTTTCACCGTGTTGCGTATTTCTCATCTGTTTTTGCACAGGTAAGTGAACTCCCTTGGACACTAGTAAAAGCTTACCAGGTGTCCCATTTTCAGCATAGGGAAATGTGGTCACCCTACCGAAGAGCAGCATTCCCCATAGGTGTCTTTTCTTGGCTGGTTGTCCATGTTCTGCTCTGAACGATGACAGGGCAATACACAGACCAAGTGGCTCGGCAAGCTGCAGCTACAATGCTTGTGCACATGAGGCAGCAAGGAACAAAGAATACACAGGCACAAGAGCATTGCAGCAATGCAGTCTCATGTCTATGGGCTAACTAACAACAGCCCCCAAAGCAGGCCTTGCTGTCCTCTGGGTTCAGTTCTTTGCTATTGCACATATATCTTGTGTGCTCTTCAGCAAGTCTGTTGGCCCAGATCATCAAAAGTACCATGACACCTATCTCCCCCCACCATTTTAGTGCCTAAATTCACCATTTAGACATCCTCAAAAGCACTGCTCAATTTTCACCTAACCCTACAGTGCCTAAATACTCCAAGCACCCAAGTTTCCCCTGGAGGGCATGTTCCAGACCACTTGAGCATCAGTGCTGTCCACCTCCCTGGGTAACGTTCAGTTTGATCTTGAGCAGATCAGAGGCAGGATACTCAAGTTTATCTCACCAGGGGGGCTCAATCCCATAAGCATGTGCTGAGCACATCCAAGATAAAGGATGTCCAAAATTAATACATTCCAGCACTTCTGGAGCTCATTTAGGACCTGGGAGACCAGCAGTCCCACCCCATCCTCCACCCTGCCTTTATATGTTCAGTCTATTTAGACTGTAAACTCGTCAGAGAAGAAGTCTCTTGCTATATATATACCATGAGTGCTGCAGGGTGGCCTCAACCTTGGCTGGAGCCTTTAAGAGGTCAGAAGTGGCCACATGTTTCATAGCGTACATAGCATACGTCCAAAGGCTGCCCAGGAAAAGTCTGAAGTGGGGAATTCTGGCTGTTCTGTTAGCGGCACCATCCAGGAGGGTGAGGAAGTGGGCAACATTTCCCAGGACAGGGAGATGTGCAGACTTCACAGGCAGCATCCATCAGAGCAGGGTTTAACATCTGGTGTGTCCTCGATTAGCAGGATGCTCGAAGCAGCTACATCTGGACCCAAAGGTTAAGCGGACAAACATTAAAGGATTTTGATTGGAGTGAATTTTGCCTGAATTTGGGCCTGGAATGGATTTGCCTCCCCAGATCCTGCACAGGTCACTTAACCTCTCTGGATCCCACCTTCCTCCTCATTGAGAGGAGGAGTATGAGAGGAAGTAGCAAGGCCTCAACTCACCAGTGACCTATTTCCTCATGAGAAAAAGAGCCTTCAAGGGGCCACTCTGGAGACAGTAGGAGCCAGGCAGTTGCTATCATCCAGGAGGTACTTACTCCTTCAGAGCAAGGTTGATATCCTAGCTGATGTCATGGAGAAGTGAACTGCACCCTTGGCAACAGGGATTCCCTCCTGCACCAGGGAGGCTGGGTTTGCCAGCAGTGTGGTTTTCTGCTCCAGCAGGGAGGAGAAAACAGATGCCACCCCGGAGGTACAGACCCTCTGCTGAGATAGTGCTACTTTATCCCCCATCACCTTGCGTTTGGACTGCATTTGGACTGCCATCACACTGAGGTCTCCAGGTCTCTTTCTCCTGTAGGAAAGGACAATCTCTGAGATGCACTCAAAGAGCTTGTGCTCTCTGTCCTTTACCACGAGGGGAGGAGGCAGCTCAGTTTGACCCACTACATCTGAACTTTCTCATCTCCATAGTGGAAACAGTAAACCTTCCCATCGGGGGTGTTGTGAGGATTAATTAGCTAATGTTTATACAGTGCTAAGTATTAATTATTGAGTCAAGCTGCCATGAGAAGGAACAAAGGGCCCCAGCTTTCTGAAAAGCAGGGCAAACATTTCTTAGAGGACGCCTACAGCCTCTCTGACAGATATGCCTCCTGACATGGCATCTAGGAAACTGGGACCCAGTTTTCCTCTAAGTCACCTCCCTAATTACAACCCTGAGTTGGCAAAAGCACAGGGCCTTGGAACGACAAGCGCAAAGCTTCTTCCTTTGCTGCAGCACAGAGGTACAGGGTCTACTGATGGCAACCACAAGGACAACATCAGCAGCCATGAATACGGCAGGTTTTTTCCTTCTGTGGATGTTTCTTTGGAGGCCGGATCAGGGATGGGGGAAGTCACAGGGGCAAAAGCATGTGGGCACATCTTAGAGTGCATCTATGTTGAAGTAGCCGCTGCAATCAAACCACTGTCCTTGTGCTTGGACAGAGGAAGAGATGGTCCCTGGAGAGAATACGCTAAAGCAATAAAATAGACCCATTGCATCATGCCTACGTTAGTGCCCTGTTCACTTCTAGGGTCCTGTTCTTCACCACTAAGCCCATAGTCACAGGGACCGTGCATTCACTTGCTGTCTCTTATCTAGCTACTGCACTGACATAGAGAGGTCCCCACAGCACACAGGCACTCTGGTTACTGCCGCCTGCCCAGGAACAAGTACATGGGTAGTCCTCAAGGCATGGAAGAGTATTCCAGCCCTGAAGCCAGAGAACCAAGCCACCCACTGGCACATTAGTCATTGTAATCTCATCACTGGATGTTTATAATGTGTTTATACAGGTCCTGTGGCAGTCTACAACCCTGAGCTAGACTTTCCCAGTGGGCCCCTAAATCACTCCCATCCACCTCCATCCCAGACCGGCAGCAAAGCTACTCACATGAACAAATAAAATCAACATCAAAACAGTCTCTTCCCCCTCGGGCTTCTCCACCAGGATATCGTTTTCCTAGCACTGAAGCAGAGCCCAAACACCTCCGTGCCGTTCACACACACAACCTCCTCCTCCCACTAACATCCTCCACTGGGGAGGAATGAGACAGAGTATCTCCAAATTTGACTTTGACAGGATGAGAGACAAGGGAACCATTCTCTCCTCTATGAAAATAGGTTTGTGATTTTCGATAAAACAGACACCATTATCCAGGAGGTTTCCAGACACTACTTGGTATGAGGAGATCAGTTGTGCTTATGGAGGATGGACCTGCCTCCATCCTTCATGGGTCAACAGCAGTGGGGTTGCCTGGTATTATTCACTGCTGTAGTATCAAGAACCCTTAATCATAGATGGGATACAAACACAAAATGTGTGGATCTTGTTGTAATGAACTGAAGGAGAGAGAGAGCCAGGGACCAGCTGGCTGGCTCCAAACCCCTGGAGGGACCAGTAGATTCATGATTCATAGATGTTTAGGTCAGAAGGGACCTCAGCAGATCATCGAGTCTAACCCCCTGCCCTGGTCAGGAAAGAGCGCTGGGGTCAGACAACCCCAGCCAGGTGTATGTCTACCCTCCTCTTAAAGACCCCTAAGGTGGGGGAAAGCACCACCTCCCTTGGAAGCCCATTCCAGATTTTGGCAACCCTCACCATAAAGAATTTCTTCCTGATGTCTAACCTAAACCTGGTGTCTGTCAGTTTGTGGCCGTTGTTCCTGGTTATTTCGAGGGTAACCTAGATAAACAGAGCATCTCCTATTCCTTGCTGTTCCCCCCTGATGAATTTGTAGGCAGCCACAAGATCACCTCTCAGCCTTCTCTTGCAGAGGCTGAAGAGATCCAGGGCCCTCAATCTCTCCTCGTAGGGCTTTGCTGGCAGGCCCCTAGCCATACGAGTGGCCCTCCTCTGAACCCTCTTGAGGTTGTCCACATACTTCTTGAAGCACAGCGCCCAAAACTAGACACAGTACCCCAACTGTGGCCTGACCAATGCTTCATAAAGGGGAAGTATCACCTCCATGGACCTGTTTGTCATACACCTGCTAATGCATGATAAAGTGCGTTTAGCTTTACTGATCACTTCATCACATTGATGACTCGTGTTCATCTTGGAGTCAACCATGACTCCAAGATCCCTTTCTGCTGCTGTGCTGCTGAGAAGGTCCTCCCCCATCCTGTAAATGTGCTGGTGATTCCTTCTCCCTAGATGCAGCACTTTGAATTTGTCCTTATTGAACTGCATCCTATTCTGTTCCATTAACTTTACCCCATAATTTGGTATTATCTGTGAATTTGGATAGAGTTCTTTCCACACCCTCATCCAAGTCACTGATGAAGACATTGAACAGCACCGGTCCAAGGACCGAGCCTTGTGGTACTTCACTGCCCACATCTTTCCAAGTTGATACTGACCCATCCACCACCTCTCTGGATGCGACCCCTAAGCCAATTTACCACCCACTTGACAGTGTAATCATCTATGTCACAGTCACTCAGTTTATCTAGAAGAATGAGTTTATCTATAATGAGGCAGTGGGAACTTTAATAAAACAGCCACTCAGCTCAGGTGTGGCCAGCACAGTGTGGCCAGTGATTGACAGGCCTGGGGTAGAAGTGATGGGTCAAGCAACCTAAAAAGGAGGTTAGAAACCTTATAAAGCCAGGACCGTGGCTGAGGCCTTGGGAAGGGGGTGATCTGATCAAGAAGGAAAGACTCCAGACCACAGGGAGCTGCAGGGAAGCTCCAGCATCACCAGGCAGCAGAACTATTTTGCCCTTATGCTTTAGCTTGTTATCACAGTGTGGCATTGGCCCAGAGTGGAGGGAAGCCTTTTGTTTGGAAGCAGACATTCGTGTTTTTCATTGTGTTGAAGTTCCAACTAGAGGACTGGATTGTGGCTGTAGGGGAGGAGGAGGCCACCGAGAAGGGTGCCGGGGCACCCTAGGTCCTAAACCCTTCAAAAGGGGGAAGGTGGCATAAGTGGACTAAGGCCAAGAGGACCAAGGCCCAGCTGTGAGCCCTGAGAAGCTTGTAGGCTGCAAGCAATGCCTGCGGGGGCAGCACTAGTAGCACCTGAAGGCATGTCGTGTGCAGCAGAAAAGACTGAAAGTGCAAAGCCAGAGCCTGCAAAGGGTGAAACAGGGGCTGGGAGGCCCAGAACCCACTAGGGCTGGGGCCTGGGAGCCTACAGTCCTGGGATAGTGGACCTCAGGCAGAGGGGCCCAGCTAAAGCAAAGGGTGCCAAGCCCAGGGAGTCACAGCCCAGGAAAGAATCTGAAGCAAAACCCTTGGGGCAGCCTCCCAGTCCAGTTGTAACTTCAAGATGTGGCAGGCGAGGTGGCAGGGTGGAGCACCAGAAAGGTTAGAGCAGGCAAGGGAAGAGTAGGATCCAGGCAGCTGCTAGAGGGGTTAGGAAGATGTGGCCTCTCCCTCTCTGGGCCTAGACTACACTAACCTCTACAAACATAGAACAAAGCACAGGTCCTCCCTGGTGGCCTTAGCTGAATATAAAACCAGAGATAGCAGATGGAAACAGAGAGACGGGGAAGCACAGGGAACCAATAACAAATGGCTGGTCAGCACAGGATGCGCTGCTCTTGGTATTGGTGCTCTAACTGTTGTCGAGTTTTTTAGAGGCATCCCAGCAAAGGAGAGTTTTAAGGAGAAAATTGAAGGAAACCACAGAGGCAGCTTTGCAGATGCACCTGGGGCACTGTTCCCAAGTGCAAAGCAAAACACAGGAGAAAACACAAAGGGGCCAGCTTGAGAATATTGCAAGTAGGAGATGGAGGGTGACATAATGGGGGCAGGAGTTGGCCACTTGATTGTGATAGGTAAGGAATGGAAAAACTGTGAAGGACTTTGGAAGTGAAGACAAGTACCTTCTGTTTGATGTTATTGCTGGGCAGGCCAAGAGAGATATGCAAGGACCCATTTACAGTGCTCATCTTGTACCACTGGAGGCAGAGAGTATTTTGCCATTGACTCTGAAAAAAGGAAAAGAAGGGTAAATGCACAAAAGGGCTTTGGATTGCAACACTGAGTGTTGCAGCACCTAACTCTAGATGCCCTGCTACCTGCTGGAATTCAGCCTCCTGAGTTAGTGCCCAGCTTCCTTTTCCAGAGCACAGGGATAGGTGTTGACTATCTATATGCTTGAAGAAGGGTGTTTGTGCCCAAAAGCTTGCAAAGAATAATTTTGCCAACTATTTAGTTGGTCTAATAAAACATATAACATCTACCCAAAGAACCTCGCATGCCACAAAAACAGTTGGGCACTTAAGATTTGGATACACAAAATCCATCAGGCTGAGCTGGGGGTAGGCGAGACAGGGACCAGTCCCAGTTTCTGACTGAGCTGAGACATGACCTAGGTCCTGATCTGCTCCGGACTCACATGGGTGTTCTGGTCATGCCTCAAAGCAACCGGGGAATTAAACTGACAGGAATTTAAGTTCCTCCCAGGTTAGGCAGACGCTTAGGAAAAGACTGTAGGTTCTTCCAGGAGTACCTGTGGGTGCTTCCAGGCAGCAACTCAGCAAGGGTTGTAAGGCTCTAATCATGGGCTCAGGTAATTATAGAAGCAGCTATTCAGCCCAAAGGAGCCTTTTGTGTATCCAGCTGACAACCCTGACTCACCGCAAAGTGATTTACTCTCCCTCACCAAACTTGCTTATAGGAATTCTTTCAGCCAGTGGTAAAATGCAGCCACTTCTGACCTGCACTCCACAATTACATTCAGCAAAATGAAGAACTCTGTATCCAAATGCAGATGTAAGAAAATCCAAGGTAGCTAAAATGTTCTCATCCAAAGTCTTATGTTGCTTGGAAATCAGGCCTAGTGTTCTTACACTCGGCAACATCTTGGGATCATCAATGAACAGGAAGGGCCAGGAGAACCACTTTGTTGTGGTGTGACTATCAGCATCATGTATCTTGCTGTACTACCTGGGGGCCCTTGTCATCACCTCGGCCTTCTTTCATGACCCAAAGGTTGTCCCGCTAATCATCTACTGCTTGTCTTTCTATTGTGACCAGCAATAGGTTTACCAGTTTAGGCAGCAGGGCTTGCTTGTCTTGCCTGCTTGCTACTAGATCAGCATCACCAAGTTGTACACTACGGGGACACTACCATGTGGCAGATATACTTAATCTGTGCTAACCCAGGCAATGCTCTCTCCACCAAAGATATAAAAAGAGAATAAACCTGAATGAATGGTGGAAGTGTGTGATGAGATCCTCATTTAGTGTGTACAAGCCGACCTCAGATTTACTGTCACCAGTTAACCAGTTCTGTAAAGCAACCACTTAGGTGTAACTGATACGTAGTAAAAAAGAATCATTTTAATGATTATCCCATTGCCTTTCCATTACTGGCCTGACCTGATAAGAAGTGGCTCCTCTATCCATCACTTCTGTGACCGTTTTAACTGAACTCATTTTTCAGACTACTATCAGCCGGCCTGGGCTATTTTTACTCCCAGATTTATGGGGTAAATTCATCCCCTAAATTCAATTTTCTTTTATGGAAGCTTTTCAGAGATTCTGTTCCTGCTTTCTACGTTGTCTGTGAGTTATGTTTTACCTTTGCATCCTAGCTATAAGTCCTGGAAGGTTATCTGCAGCTGCCGGAAGATCATGTTGGATACCTGCATTTCTTGCTTAACTGCTGAAGTTAGTTTTCTGCAATAATGATTTTCTTGGTACAGGCTTCAGGAAGCCTCAGGAATAAAAGGAGAAATCTTGTGCCTCTTGCATGTGCTCATTTTTCTCCTCCATAGATTTTCAGCCTCATTCTGGTCAGTCTCGTGCTAGGATACATCATGGCTTCAGCTCGTCAGAAGAAGTGCTCAATATTGCCTGATATGATTGTTAGTATAAGGCAATATAATCTCGGATCTGGGCCCCACTGCAGGAGGCACCCCACAAAGACAACACAGACCAAATTCAGAGGGCAAACCAAAGGCCAGAGAGAAGCTGCTTGACTGAAGTCACGCCACTAGTCAGCATCTGAAGCACTACAGGGATTTGGGAGCAGGGCTAAAGGGTCTGGGGGCACAGGTGGTATTTTCTTCAATCCTCCCAGTCTCGAGCTATGGGCTGAGGAGGGAGAGGAGGATCCACATAGTCAACCAAAGACTGCAGCACTGGTGTCATCAAGAAGGCTTTGACTTCCACGACCACAGCCCACTCTTCGGAGAGAGAGGCAGCGAGCTGCTGGGAAGAGATGGCCTCCACCTCTCTCCCCTGGGGAGGAGGCTCATCTCAGCCAGACTGGCTGACCTGCTCCACCGGCTTTAAACTAAGCCCGCCGGGGGATGGGGGGGCTACCACCACTGCTGGCCCACTGAGCAACCCTTGCAAAACCAGCAAGCAAAGGCACTTAAGAGAGCCCACCCCTGCCCCTGCCCCAGCCCGGGAACAATCTGTGGGCAAGGGGACACTTGTGTGCCTGTACACAAATGCCAGGAGCTTGGGGAATAAACAGGAGGAACTTGTCCTCCTGCTAACCACAAATAACTATGATGTCATAGGGATAACAGAGACCTGGTGGGACTCCACCCATGACTGTGGCACAGGTACAGACAGCTATACCCTGTACAGGAGGGATTGAGTGGACAAAAGGGGCGGGCATGTAGCTCTCTATGTCAAGGAAAGCTACGCATCCCTGCAGGCCAACATTGGCACCCATGGTGGATGACTTGAGACCCTCTGGGTTAAAATCCGTGGTGAACACAGCACAGGGGATACTATGGTGAGTGTCTACTACAGACCCCCTACCCAGAGTCAAAACCTTGACCAGGAGTTCACCAGGGAATTGGCTGAGGCCGCATGCTCCCGGTGTAAGGTAGTCATGGGAGACTTTAAGTAACCAGACATCTCATGTGAGGAGCGCTTAGCCAAATCCGAGCAGTTGCAAAGCTTTCTCTTGTGCGTGGATGACCTC
>NW_017728992.1:200135689-200138196 GCF_001723915.1 Gavialis gangeticus
TCCCTTCCAGCCCGAATGTCTATGAAATCTATGAAATCTAGAATTGATCCCATAGTTTCTGACTTATTATACCACATTCCTCATGTGCTGTCTCCACTATCGGTAGCTTTGGTTCCAGGTCAGATCCACAGAATTAGGTCAGGATTTCATCGTGTATTTACCCATCGTGCATCACAAAATCAGATCAATAATTGAGGAAAAAGGCTATTCAGACTTAAGAGAAGAGAGACAAAGCAAGAAAACAGAAAGGTGAAGTCTCCATGAGTGAGTACAGTGATGCAATTCTTTAAATCAGAGCTGTCCAACTTCTAAGGGGCCACATACCATGGTGGCTGCAGTAGTGGGGACTATGGGCCATGTATGCACATGGGCGGGCACCTCCCCAACCCTGCTGCACCACATGAGGGTGGGCGCCCCATGCATGGTGCAGTGCCTCACCTCACCTGCAGCTCCTTGCTGCACAGGTGCTCTGGACAACGCTACACTGAGCTGCCCTGGGATGAGGGCATGCAGGAGAAGCTGGGGGGAGGGACGGGGGGCCTGTGCCCCTGGATGGTGCTGTAGCTGGAGCAAGGGGCAGCAGTGGCAAGCCCAAGAGGCTGCACATCAACCCTTTGTAGGCTACGTGCAGCCCATAGAGCACCAGTCGGACAGCCCTGGTTTAGGCAATCACTATTGAGCTATAAGTAGAAAATGGCTGCCCATGGGAAAAATGGACACAAATGTAAAGGCATGGCAGCTACAGAAAATGCGCTTTAGGGTGACAAAGTTAACTGTGGTACAGGTCTCCATATCTCTTCAAATCCAGCAATCTGGGTTTGGATTTGAGGTTCTGGCTTTTGCTCGTCCCTGCTTATAATAACTTGGATTATTAAACTAAATTTCCTTTAATAGATTTGTGCTGTTTATATAAGTTTTACATTTCATGCAGGTCTGATAGTTTACTTAGGCTGGTCACTTCCAGTTAAACAGCAAAGCATTGGAAGGTCGGGGTGGCAGGAACTCTGATGGTCGGATAATACCCGAGGAATAGATTTCTGGGATTCAGTATTGTCACCCCCTGACATTTAAAAATCTAGCATCAGGCAGAGCTCAAAGTACAAGGTGCCTGGCTCCATTAAGGTCCAGTAGCTCTGGCACAGCTGAATTAATCCCAATTTATCCTGAATTCATTTGTGCCTACAGCATGGGCAGACTTATGAAGGCTGGGTGGTATTTAGTGCTTGTGAACTGAAAGTCATCTGAGACCACTGGCTATTTGTGTCAAATCTACAGAAAGTTATCGATAACTCCCAAATTTCTACCAGGACAATAGTAAACTGGCTACTGCCCTGTTCTTTTTTGCAGAAGGAGACTGGGCTAAGATTCAGACATATACTTGGATAGCATCTGTCCTGAGCTCATTGTGACAATCACAGACTTCTGCCCCAGAGCTGCTCCTCTGGCAGCAGTCCTTGTGTAGAGCACCCAGCACCATTTGTGCTGCCATATTATCTAGCCTGCTATATTAAAGCCTGTTTAGATGGGATAGTAGGTCAGGACTACTGTCCTCATTGTCGCTACCTACATTGGGACAACAGAGGAAAAATGGGGAGGGTGTAAAAAAAAAATTCAGTGGAGAAAAGTGTGCACAGGCAGCTGAAGTTGATGGTAGCTGTGTGAACATCTCTGAAAGAAAAGCTTGGAGCAGCACGAGCTCCTTACAACCGAGGGAGGGGAAGTTCAATATGTGCACAGTTCCTTCTATTCCCTGAAGACCTTAGGCTGGTGCAACCTATTTCCCAGGCTAGAGCTGAAAATCCCCCAGTCTTGATCCTAGTAACAGAGCTTCTGACAATTATTGCATTCCCTTTGGCTGCTCTGCTAGGGCTCCTGCGTATTTTCAGAAGCTTTGCAGATTACAGGTAAAACAGAAGGAAAAGGAGAGGTGTGAGAGCCACAGGCTGCATGCGCTGCCTACAGAGAGACAGGGAGCTAGGGTTTTTAGCAATCCACTAGCAATCCACCACGCTTCGCATACTCAGCAGACTGCAAAAAAGGAAAGGCTGCACAAAGGCAGACAGGGCAGGCAGCAGAAAACAGAGCAGCAGACTGAACAGGGAGCACAGGGCAGGGAGCAGAAAGCAGAGCAGCTGATCAGGCAGGGGAAGGGGATCAGAGTGATACTCGATGTGGGCCCAATTTCTGGCAGACACGCCAGAAAGCTTGCTTGCTACTGCACTGGGGTGCAGGTCGAGCACCACCGGGAGAAAATGGTGCAAAGACAGGGCGGAGGCACTTATGCTGCTCTCATTCATGGGCTGTTAGGGACCTCTGCAGCTGGAAGCAGAGGTCAATGCCTCTTGCAGTGGCCCCTTTTGGTATTACTAGGATACAGGTCAGCCCTATGACTCCTCCTCTTCGGGCTCCTATACCCGTGCAGGGAGGCTGCTCCAATGCACTGTAATTCCAGCACATCAGAGTAGACTCGATTAATCGAGTCTGCTGGAGCATGGTAATTACCGCAC
>NW_017728992.1:200140482-200142271 GCF_001723915.1 Gavialis gangeticus
CATCTTCCCCTTCCCCCAACGAGCCTAGTTTAAAGCCCACACTGCATGCCCGCACTGAAAAATGGTGTCAGGGTGCTTTAAACTAAAGCTCATTCGATGAGATAAGAATGAAATTCAAGCCAAACTTTGCAGGGGCATGAAGGACTTTGGTAAACTGGGTTCATCTATGCAGGAATACAAAGTCATAGGGGATATTGTTCTGTTCACAGGAGATTCTACCTTGCATTTTGCCATCAGGAAGGAACCATGGTTCAAAAAAATTTTTTTAAAACCCAAAAAAATGCTCTTGGGTGGGTTCACTGTGTACCCATAAGGAACGGATTTATTCCCTTGGCTCAGAATCAACTCCGTTTGTTCCAGGCATTTTTACTGCTTAGCAGCAGCTTGCACCTTGATTATAAATATCAGAAATCACATCATGGCTGTTTTTAAGAGAGCAAAGTGCCATAAAAAAAATCATATCCAATAATTCTCTACAGTAACCATCTCTCTCACACTTTCATAGTGGTTCAGAATTACATCCTAAATAATTTATGCTGTGGCGATGAGTGGTAATCTCCGAACAGAAGAGAGCAATAATTCATTGGCACATATTATTCCAAGTAATCACTCACTAGCACTGCAGCATATTGCTGCATCAAAAGGTTATGCTACAGGATGGACACCAGGACCCTGCTACTAGGTGGGATTTACTTTCAAGGCTGTTTGAAGATCCTATGTGGTCCCCCCATCCCTCCGCAACCAACTGCTGGCAGTTTCAGAAGTGAATCTCAAACGCGGCTGGTTTTAGAGCCCTGCAGAGGTCCAGGTGCCAGGCTGCTGGGGGTCCTCGATGTGGCTGAACTGCTTCCCCCACATAAAAGGGTCTGAGAGAGACAGTTTCTTCCTTGCAGCACCTGAAGTCCCCTCCTTCCTTCCCATGAGGCTCCCAGCACTCAAGATTTGTCTACACAGTACAATGCAGCTGAATGGGCAAGCTTGCATATCTTTGCAGGGCACTGCACTATTGGCTTATGCTTAGTCTGGTGCTGCTAGTCCTATAGGCCTGTTCTGTATTTCCCAGTGGTCTTCTGCTACCTTCATTGCTCCTTAACCTTATCTGCAGTCCCTCCTCATCCTAGTCTCACTCTCTGGCATTTCCACCCTCCCTGCAAACTCCCTACTATGAATGAGGCTGCATTTGTACTGCTATTGTGCTACCAACCAAATGGCAGTCTCTTTTTTCTCCCTCCTTCCTCATTCTCAACCCTGCCCACGGTGGAGGGCACAGGGAGAGGAGGAGGCTCTTTCCCAGCTTAGCTGTTAACTTCTCAAGCACTTCATTCCCCAGGGAAACTGTTCCTCGAGGGAGTTGCACTCATCGCCAGGCCGCTTTCCTCCAATACTCAGCCTGTCTCTTACAAACTGGAAGCTGAGCACCCCCTAAAGCACCTGGGGAGCCTGTTTTATTATTCTGCAGGGTTGTGCATCTTTTCTTGGGCTAGTCCACTGCATGCCAATGAGGGAGCCTGAGCCAGTTCCTCTCTCGGCTGTGGATATGTTGAGATTGACTTGAGACGCAACGACATCCTGAACCATCGATGTACATAAGCCTGCAGGACCATGCCACAAAGAGGCACTGAGACAGTCAGGGAATGATCCTGAAAAATATATAAAGCCACCGTTGGATCAGAATAAGCATGGCTGGTTTCGTCATTAGTAGTGGTTTGTGTTGCAGTTCAGCTCAAAGGCAGTTTGTATAGCAAAGCCTTCAAAACCTGGACCATTTACCAGCGTTGTGCCAGGAAAG
>NW_017728992.1:200147271-200172477 GCF_001723915.1 Gavialis gangeticus
GTGGTTTGTGTTGCAGTTCAGCTCAAAGGCAGTTTGTATAGCAAAGCCTTCAAAACCTGGACCATTTACCAGCGTTGTGCCAGGAAAGTAAACCACTTCCACCTGTGCTGCCTGCAAAAGATACTAAAGATCAAAGGGCAGGACAAGATCCCAGACACCAAGGTGCTCAGAAGATCAACTCTCCCCAGTGTCCACATCCTGCTGAAACTGGCCCAGCTAAGACGGGCCGGCCACCTCTCAAGAATGCCTGACACTCGCTTGCCAAAGAAAGTCTTCTATGGCAAACTGTCAAATGGAGTATGCTTTAGCGGCAAACCAAAGAAGCAGCACAAGGACACCCTAAAGGCGTCCCTAAAGAGTTTCGGTATTGATCCAGACTCATGGGATCAAATCGCTTGTGACTGTCCATCCTGGGGGTCCCAAATCCAGAACGGAGCATTGGCCTCTGAACAGCGATGCACGGCAGAAGCAACGGAGAAACGCGCGGCCAGGAAAATGAAAACCTCCGGTATCCAGTCCTCACTTCTCTCCTGCCTCTGCTGCAGCGGACGGCTCAAAGCAAAGATTGGACTTAAGTCACCTACGACCTAGCTTCCACCCCGCTTTGTTGTCTTCCCTTTCCCTTTTTTTCTCCTTTTCCTTCTTTCTCCTTTTCTCTTTTCTCCTTCCCTTTTTCTTTCCCACTTCTTTTCTCTCTTATTCCCTCCCCTCCCCCTGCTGGAAGCAGTCATCTTTCCCCATGAAGGACAAACAACAACAACAGCTCAACGGGCCTCATCAGGATCATGGTAGCCCGTGCTATGCAGGCAGCTGGCCTCTGTATTGGGCAACTCATCTTGGGCTTGAGAAAAACATAATTTTCCTTGCCAGACCTCAGCGCTTCAGGGGGCTCACTTCATTACTGCAGCTCCTTGCTGCAGTAAATGGCCTACATGGGCTTCACCCAAACCCTAGCCTTACTGAACAAGGGCATCTAGAGGCCCCTGTGGAGCAGGTCTCTGTGACACACATGGGGGATTGGAAATACCTGAATGTGTTCCTGCAAGCCTGCTCCTCAACACCTGTCCTGGAACCGAACCTGGTCAACCTCAAGACGGCCATCAACCACCGTGGAGGATGGAAGGGGATTTTCCCCTGAGCTTGCAACCACCTACTCTGGACTCTTTTAAGAAACATTTGGACTCTTATCTTGCTGGGATCCTTTGACCCCAGCTGACTTTCTGCCCCCGGGGCAGGGGGCTGGACCCGATGATCTTCCGAGGTCCCTTCCAGCCCGAATGTCTATGAAATCTATGAAGTAGCACTTACACTGCTGCAGCGCCCTTGGGGGACACTGGCTTGACACCCCCCCCCAGGAAGGCACATAGCTCTGTGCACATTGTAACATGATGGAGGAAGAGGAGAAACTGGCTAAAGGACAACAGCTAGAGCCAGAAGACTTGCAAGCCAAAGGGGTATGGCCCACTGAGGTGGGAACTGCCTTTGAAGAGAGAGGACCCTGGGTTATGGCCCCGTCTCATGGTGTTTCTGCATTTTGCATTTAATGGGCATTGGATAAAATGAGAGGTGGTAGGGCGGCTTCCATGCCATCAGGGCAGGAGCAGGGGCTCTCGTGCTAGCCATATTTCCTCTCGTGATTGCCGAGTGGGACAGCTTCAAACAGACGGATACAGCATGCTCTTGGCTCCACTGAGCCTGTGGCCTGGTGGTTAGGATGCTTTCCTAGGAAGTAAGAGGATGAAGGTTCAGACTCCTCTCGCTGAGGAGGGTCTGGGACCTGGGTCCCGCATCCCCATTCTGTGCCCCAACCGCTGTGCGATTGGACTAAAAAGTAGACAATTCCTCCTCTGGCATCAAACAGTTGCCAGCTCTGGTTTCTCTCTCGATAACATTTCAGGGTCTTACATGGAGCTTGCACGTCTTCCTGGGTGGACTAATGTCACAGCAGAACAGAACAGATCCTTTCTGATCATGACCAGAAGGGCCAGGTGAGTTATGCAACGGGCAACAGAGTCTAAACTCTGCTTAAGTGGTTCAAAATACCACTTACCCAGCTAACTTTAATCATGTTGTATGCCCAAAGGGAAACTGGATTTGGGCACATGTCCTAAGGGTTAGGGGCAGGGTTTTAACCTAAATCATAGATTTCATAGATTTCATAGACATTCGGGCTGGAAGGGACCTCGGAAGATCATCAAGTCCAGCCCCCTGCCCAAAGGGCAGGAAGTCAGCTGGGGACATAGGAGCCCAGCAAGTTAAGCATCCAATTTTCTCTTGAAGGTGTTCAGTGTAGGTGCTTGAACCACCTCCGATGGCAGGCTGCTCCAGCCCTTGGGGGCTCGGACAGTAAAGAAATTCTTCCTTATGTCCAGCCTGAAACGGTCTTGCAGTAGTTTATGACTGTTTGACCTCGTCATCCCTTGGGGCGCTCTGGTGAACAAACGTTCCCCCAGATCCTGGTGGTCACCCCTGATAAACTTATAGGTGGCCACCAGATCACCCCTGAGCCTGCGTTTTTCCAGGCTAAAGAGCCCCATGGTGCTCAGCCTGTCGTCGTAAGGTCTGCTTTCCTGACCTCTGATCATGCGCGTGGCTCTTCTCTGGACTCTCTCAAGCTTCTCCACATCCTTTTTGAATTGCGGGGCCCAAAACTGGACGCAGTACTCCACCTGCAGCCTCACCAAGGCCGAGTACAAGGGGAGAATGACGTCCCGGGATTTGCTTGAGAAGCATCTATGGACGCAATCATTTGATCTGTAATCATTTGATCTCACTGAATGCATCCTGTTGACATCTCCAGCGGCCAATTCTATTGGGATGGCACAGACCTTAGCAACACTATCTTGGCATTGCATTTCCCCCTTATCTGAAGGGATTGAATAGTAAGCAGCTCTGTCACAAGGGCCCATTCTCTTGGCCTGAAATGGCTAAAAGAGAAGCCAGTTCTGACATTGTAGCGCTACAATGGGACTAAGACGTTTCATACAGGTCACTAGCAGCGCTCAGATGCTAGCAACTTCCAGCCACTATTGTCTCAAATATAAGCTGGAGTCTAAAGATGAAAAAGCTCCAGACCCCATTACCAGCCCCCTGAGCTCTGCAGACCTTGCTATTCTGGAGCTGGATTGCAGATTTATGTCGCCCTTGCCTGACCCTACTTCCTCTCCCTGTTGTCTTCACGTTATTGCTTACTTTCAGAAACAAGGCAGCACACTCAGAAATTGTTCCATTAATTGCAGTTTTTTTCACCTGAGGTTAATAGCATTTCGGCCTTTATATACATCCCAGGGATGTGGGATCTGAGTGCCAAATGGAAAACAAGGACTGAGAAGAATGTAGGTGGCTAGATCCAAAATTTTGATTCTGAAACCCACCCCCACTCTCCCCCAGCTCAGTTGGCACCTGACTTTTTGGCCTAAAAGGTCCCCTAGATCCGTCCAGCCATGACATGACCCTGGCTGCCATGCCTGAGTCAGAGGAGGACCCAGCAACTAGACATGCATCTGCATCCGCACCCTGAGGGAGCAGATGGATGTGGCATCCTCAGAGGACACTTCACCCATCAGAAGCAATGGGCTCGCTGCGTGATGTGGTAGAAATTTTTTGCTTTTATTGTTTTAAAACATGGCTGGAAGACGTAGAGGCAGTGGTAGTGGTGATATCCATTTGTGTCAAATCCGAGCACTCAGATGCTTGCTTTGGAAGTAGGGGCTGTGGAGTCAGATCCTTCCTCTATGTGAAGGGATTCAAATCAACATCTCTCACCTTTCAAGGAAGTGTCCTAACCATCCCGACAATAGGACGGTTTACCCCTCCCCTCGAAGCTGTACTACTGCTAGAAAAAAATTCAAGATGAATCCGGCACGAAAGGAGAGAAATGGAGAGGGAGCGGGAGAGGGACAGGGAGGGTACAAGAGGGAACATGGCTCTCCAGCCGAGTAGCTGGGGCACTGACCCGGGAGGAGAAAAGCTGGTTTCTGTATGCTTTCCAGTGACAGTTTCATATAAAATATATGCCCACTTCTCAGACTATTGGCTAGCTCCGGGCAGTCACTTTAGGCAACTCCCTGCTCACGGTGCTGGCTGTTTTAGACTACCGTTCCAATGGATCCTACAAGGGGGTTCGGTGCCTAGCACAGGGATTCTGGATTTCACTTCCCTGTCAGGTGCCTAAACGTTAGACGCTGCGGTGCCTGATTTCTAGGTGCATTAAGTCCCTTCTTGGAGCCAACTCCAAAAGCAGCTCACGCACCCACTTATCTCAGTCCTGCACAGTCTGCTGAAAAGCCCACGCTAAAAATAATCCCAGCCCTGGCATGTTTGCTTTACATTCAGCCTCCCTCTATGTTAATATTATTAGTATTGAATTTCAAAAAAACCTTTAGCAGAGAGCGTTGCAGGGTGTCTCTCTCGCTCGCTCCGTCTCTCTCGCCCCACAGCGCTCTGCCCCTGCGTCACGGCTTCTTGAAGTCTGCAGGCATCTTCCCAATTCTGCACATGCCACAAAAATTTACTGACAGTGAACCTTGAAAATGAGCCACCTTCCAGCTCACGGCTTTTTTTAGAACAATTCACTCAGCCTTGCATTTCCCTCATTGGACTGACTTTGCTGGCTGCAGGAAGCCTGCAAGAGTCCTGAGCTGTCCTTTACTGTTGAGACACAGAGAAAACGAGGGTGAGTGTGAGCACACGCATGTGGGTGTGAGTGTGCGTGTGTTAGAGTGTATGCATGTGTATATGTTCGCTCTTTACCTCCCCTTTGGCAAGAAACCAGTCACTTCCACTGGCTTCATGACAGTTTACTGGTGTCTTTTGCATCATCTTATATTGATGATAGAGATGGTGAGGCAGGGGGAAACTTTCTTCCTCTTGAGTCAGTAGGGAACCATTACTCCTGCCTGGTATTGCCATGTTGATAGGTTGTCAGGTTTCAGATGGAACATCAAGGGTTGGTCCTAATGCACTAAGGTTATTAAAGACCCAGTACAGGAATACAAACCAGCCTCAATCTCCTGGCCATATTCACTTTGGAGAAGTAGTGTCTGCTAGCAGCAGGCTCCCCAGCAGTTTCCACTGGATACACATTTTTCTTCTTCATTCATTCTCCTGAACTCAAGTGAACTCAAGTGATCTCCAAGGATGAGACAGTGTAGCATGCTCCTAATGCCACGAGATATCCTGACCCTGAGAACGGGCATGAGAGGGTATTATTCACCTTACAGTTTGCCAGTGGCCACTCCATAAAACAATCCACGTGCCCGGGAGGGCGTGGATCTACGCGGCGTCCTTAAAGAACACCTGATACACACCAACAGGAATGGGCTCATCACAGGATGTAGAAGCAGTTGTCACAACCCACAGCATTGTGCAGTCGAGTGTCAGGCCCCACAAGTCAAGTCGCTGCCCGTCACAAAACAATAAGCAAAGTGATATGTCAGCCATTAGCATATCATGAACACTAACCAATGCCACCACCCCTTGGTATAAGCACAGACCACTCCTAGTGCTAGAAGACGATGAAACCAGAAAACGTACAGGGATTTGGCAAACATTACTGATCAGACTGTGCTACACAACTCATCAGTGGTGCCATCCTGCCAGATGGCAATGGGCAGTGCACCACAGGAGAAGAGCTATGAAAGTACTGAAGTAAAGGCAGTTTGGTGTCTCAAGAGAGTGTGTGTGATACCAATAAAACTGTTCATGCGTGGAGTTATGCCAAAGTTGACTGTGAAGCCCTTCAGAACGGTGAAAATGAAAAGAACCATCTTATTCATTCAAGAAATTGTATTCCTGTGGCTGGCATAGGTTACCCAAAAGATTTTTTTTTTTTCTCTGTGATCAAGCTGCCATTCATAATCCAACACGTTCTGTACATGTAGGCATATGCCACGAACCTAGGGCATAATAAGAATAATAAAATATACCAATGTGTCTGTTGATCTTTCATGCATTCAGACCCTTTACCTACATCCTTTGCCCTGCCTTTGAGATTGCATGCCACAGCTTACGCTGCATCTCTTCATATGGACATTGTTACAGTCCCAGTTTGTTGGTGCCTGCAGTATACATTTACTCCAAAGACATGTGTTCTTGCGTGGCTGTTCATATACCCAAGGATACTAGTCATCAAATGGAACGGTTAACTTACTTCATGGTACAACAAATCAGTAAGGCAACCTGTAATACTCTAATCAAGGGACTTCTAAATGCCTTCACCAAAACTGAAAAGAAAAGGGAATTTATCTTTAATTTCTTAAGAGTTGGATCTATAGGACAGTGGAAAGATTTCCAGTGGTGGCAGCAGAAGCTCCACGGTTTAAGCCACTTTAATATGGACAGGGTTCGGTCCTTGGGCCGGTATTATTTAATATCTTCTTCAGTGATTTGGACGAGGGTGTGTTGAGCACCCTCTCCAAGTTTGCAGATGATACCAAATTACGAGGCAAAGTTAATACCCCAGAGGGCAGGGAGTAGTTACAGGCCGACCTGGACAGAGTAGATCAATGGGCGGAACGTAATAGGATGCAATTCAACAAAGATAAATGTAAGGTACTCCACCTAGGAAGGAGGAATCCCCAAGCACACCTACAGGTTGGGAAATGTCCTCCTCGGCAGCTCAGAGGCTGAGAGAGATCTTGGAGTCACAGTTGACTCCAAGAGGAACTCGAGCTAGCAGTGCAACGAGGCCATCAACAAAGCCAATCGCACCTTGTCGTGTATTAGCAGATGCATGACCAGCAGATCAAGGGAGGTGATGCTCCCCCTCTATGCAGCACTAGCCAGGCCGCAGTTGGAGTACTGTGTCCAGTTTTGGGCACCGCACTTCAAGAGGCACACGGAGGATCTGGAAAGGATTCAGAGGAGGGCCACCCACATTATTAGTGGTCGCCATGAAAGACCCTACAAGGAGAGGTTGAGAGATCTGGATTTCTTCAGCCTATACAAAAGATGGCTGAGGGGTGACCTTGTGGCCGCCTATAAATTTATCAAGGGAGGCCAGCAGGGAATTGGGGATGTGCTGTTTACCAGAGCGCCCCAGGGAGTAACTAGGAATAATGGGTGCAAACTAGTGGAGAGTAGATTTAGGTTAGACATTAGGAAGACATTTTTTTACAATAAGGGTGGCCAGAGTCTGGAACGGGCTGCCAAGAGAGGTGGTGCTGTCACCTAACTTGGAGGTCTTCAAGAGGAGGCTTGACAATCACCTTGCTGGGGTCATCTGACCTCGGTCCTCTTTCCTGCCGGGGCAGGGGGCCGGACACAATGATCCATTGGGTCCCTTCCGACTCCACAATCTATGAAATCTATGAAGGAAGATGCACCTGACAGTATGCAACAGTGCAAAGAGGAATCACACAAGGTCATGGATATTCAATGGGTTTTTTGGACTGCCTACAGGGAAATGGGCTAACCATTTAACTCTAGTGCAGCTCAGTCTGAAACCGGTGACTGAGACAGGGCAGGAAATCAGGACCAAGGTTTTTTTTCCAACAAGTAACCCTGCCAAGGAATATCCAGGATGCCGGACCTCCTAAAGGCACCAGTGTAAATCATTGATGGTGCCCTCGCATGGTCACTTTTTCTCCCCTTTTAAACATGATTTCTTTAAAGTTGTTGTGCAAACCTCAGTACTGCATTTATTAATCCAGAGAAACTAAAGTAGTTAATATTTCTTTCCCCAGCATCTATTCTTGGTACCACACTGGGATATCGCCATGGAAACAGTGATAGTTGGAAATAAAAGCAAATATTCTTGCTTTTATTATTTTCCAGTGGGGACTTCAAAATTCACTAAGATATAAAACAAGCTGTGTACCATCTGCTTATTGAAAATTGAATGGGAATGTTCCTTGCCACTCCCTCCGAACACTACGCTGCAGCCACAGGGCATGCATTTGGGAGGAGGTTTCTTAGGATGCAGTGCAAGAGTCCGTGCATCTCCTTGTCCGGCAGCTGCAGAGATCAGATGTTCTGTTCTGAAACCAGCACTAGGCAATACAGGGTAAAAAACAGGCTGAGCCCAACCGAAGTAGCTGTGGACTGGAAGTGAGCAGAGCAGTGAGTTAGGAGCCGGAAGGACAGCCGGGGAGGTAGAACCCATGCATCTACACAGTTGCATTCTTGCATTGTGGGCCTTTTTTTAAATGACAAAAGTGTTTGATCTTTGCCCACACGTGCCCACTCTCTCCATGTGTTTCATAGTTTATAGTTTCATAGTTTCTAGGGTCGGAAGAGACCTGAGCAGATCATCTAGTCCGACCCCCTGCCATGGCAGGAAGAGCACTGGGGTCAAATGACCCCAGTAAGGTGGTCATCCAACCTCCTCTTAAAAACCCCCAGGGTGGGAGCCTGCACCACCTCACTTGGAAGCTGGTTCCAGACCCTAGCCGCCCTGACCGTGAAGTAGCGCCTCCTGATGTCCAACTTAAACCTTCCCTCCGCCAGCTTGTGACCATTGTTCCTGGTCACTCCTTGCAGCGCTCGGGGGAACAGGGACTCCCCCAGCGCCTGCTGATCCCCCCTAACCAGTTTATAACAGGCCACAAGATCCCCCCTCAGCCTTCTCTTTTGAAGGCTGAACAGGTTCAGGTCCCGCAACCTTTCCTCATAGGACCTACCCTGCTGTCCCTTGATCATACGAGTGGCCCTCCTCTGGACCCTCTCGATGCTGTCCACATCCCTCTTAAAGTGCGGCGCCCAGAACTGGACACAGTACTCCAGCTGCGGCCTGACCAGTGCCGCATAGAGGGGGAGGATCACCTCCTTGGACCTGCTCGAGATGCATCTGTGGATGCACGACAAGGTGCAGTTGGCCTTCCTAGCCGCCTCCCCACACTGCTGACTCATGTTCATCCTGGAGTCAATAATGACTCCCAGATCCTTTAACTCCCAGTTTCCTTTAACTCCTTAGGCATTGGGTTTAGTACCATTGAAAGATGTTAAACTGTTACTATTAGATGTAGTACAGACAGCGTCTGCTTCTGCACCAGCAAGACCCTGTGGATGTGAAAGGCTTTCCATAACCCATGTCTTCGTCCACCCAGAGGCTCTGGGATGAGATAGCTCACAAGGGAAACCTTTTAGCACGCATTTGGATGGTCTTCTCATGGCATGGACACTTGGCCTCATATATCCGGCTGGTTGTCTCATCTTTAAGTCCACTTGCTCTGTAGCAGAGCTAGAGGAAGCTGGATGCCCTGATAAGTCCATCCCCTCCATTCAGCAGCCGCAGCTGAGACAAGGAACTTGCCTGGGGACATGGCAAGCAGGTGATGAGGCTGTAGAAAGCCAGTGTCTCCACCCTCCTTAGCCCCTTCCACACACGTTGATCCCAAAATGCAGAGCTTTTTCTTGGCTCTAGGGAGAGCAGAGCTACACTCTCCACTGGATGTGCAGGGAGGGGCATTTGCACTGCTGGAAGCAGAGAGGGTGGTCCACCCTAGATATTTTCCTAGCTGCTCCAAACATATCACTGCTTGCCCTTGCCAGGTCAGCCCTGATGTCTTGCACATGTTGCAGGCCAGTACGTCTGTGCTATCGCCTTGCCATCTGATCCATTTTTGCAACAGAAGGGTGTTTGGCAGAGGTTGCAAGCCGAATGTACTGGATATTGTTGTTTCTCTAGCAATCAGACAGCTACACTAATAATCATGTTCCTACAACCCAGCTACCGCTTATCGCGGGCTGCTGGGAGAATTAAAGTGGGTAATGCCTCGCATGTTCAGTCATCTGTCTCTTCACAGTCGTGAATGATTAATGTCTGTCTACATTTCCCAGAGTCAAAGTATAGGGCTCCCCGGGAGGCCACAGTGCTGCAGACAAAATGCTTTAATCCCAGGGGCTCTGCACACTGATGAACAAGCCCAGCAACCTCCAGCGGGGAGGGAGGGAGGGAGCTATATGCATGCTGCAAGTAGGTCCCCTCGGAGCCTGTACACATGTAGGGGGAGAGGCAGGACAGATAAGATATTCTTAGTTTAGGCCTGCTCCTGGTGCATTAATATCAGTGGAAAATCTCCCTTGATTTCCTTGAGAGCAGGGTCAGACCCTATAATTGAACACATCCCAGTAGGGTAAAAGGACTTACTAGGATGCAGTCTTATTACTAATAATGAGATCCTGCATTTAGAGAGTACCTGGCATGCCATTGACATTGTTATGCACTCTGCTTCCCTGGGAACAACTTTATCTGTTACCACAACCAATTGGATAGACCTTGTTAAATTCAGGACCCCATACTGTAGCATCCTAAATCAAGTACCTCCCTCTTCCTTTCAGGTGTTATGGAGCATAGCTCCCCAGGTGACTTCATTCCTTACCTGGAGCTGCCATAGGTGATACGCCTTTTACTCCTCTCCAGTAGCTCTGGGAGAGATGATCTTCTTCTTGGGTATCCAGGCAGTAGAAAACTGCATATTCCTTGGATTGGCTACTTGTTGGGGGAAAAAAAAAACCTATGGTCCTGATTTCCTGCCCTGTCTCAGTCACTGGTTTCAAATTGAGTTGCACTGGAGTGAAATGGTTAGTTTTGTAGGCCCTATACTGCAGTACAGTTTTTAAAGGCTCAGGACCACATCTTATTAGCTCACCAGCTCTTCAGGGTAAAGACAGGCAATTGGGACTCGTACAAGAGATGATATTTTTTATTAAACTAACAAGATTTTTTTTTAATTTCTTTAATCCTTTAATTCAGGGTAGGGATTGCCTTTACCTGTGTCTTTCTACAGCACCAGTGGGGTCCCTGTCTTGGGGCTACTGTAATCTGCATACTAAGAAAAAAATAATAAAAATAAGTTTAAAGTTGGACAAGGAAACTTTTCCCAGGGGATTTCCTAATACATCCCAGGCATCCCAATCCCACAGTGTGAAAAGCTAGCAGCAGTGAGACTAGGGAAAGCATGGAAGAAGGGGAGGAGGCTGGCTGCCCCACATATAGATATTCGTTGGGAGATACGGCTAAAGTGACTTAATTTGAGACTAGGTCAAGCCAGGCAGCAAGTGAGGTGGGATAACAGCATCTGTGGTATTACCAGCATCCCACAAGAAACGACTGGGAAGCCCAAGCTGGCATTAAAGGGCAAATGTTTTCTTAAAAAGGCCATAGGGTGAATACCCCCAGGGCCGATGCTTGGGCTTTTACCCATCCTTTGCATTGTTCGGTAACAACACTACCCGTTCGGCTCTGACCTGCTCCACTGACTCAGTGAAGTTTGTGGCAGTCAGGGACACTGCCAGACTGGCACCCTGGAACTGAACGCCATTGCTCAACTGAACGTATCAAGCACAGATAACCACAGCGTGCCTTGGCCTGCTTGGCGGGACCTCCGCTGTGCAATGTTACCTCCATTTCTACAGTCCATCCCAGTCCTTGCCCTGCAAGGCCACTAGAAGGTGAGGGGATGTTTCGATGTGCATAGCCGGGCACAAATTCCTTTCACAGAGGAAACCGAGCCGCTAGCCTATGACAACTTTGTCACTAATGCCGCCAGGTGGCTTTGAACAATCAAATTAGGAGCCAATTCGGTTTTAAGATCTCCAGGTGCAACCAGAGCTGACTACCATCCCCTTTGCCAAGGAGCTCTCTGCAACCCCAGCAGCAGCTCTACTCCTCCACCCACCCTCCCTGCTCCAGCCAGGCCTCCAAAACCGACCATTTATAGAAACACTGGGACTAGTCCTTGAAGGGCTTGTGTGTGCTCTGTGAATGCCCCATACAAGTGTCAGAAACTCAAGCCTGAGATGTCTGAAAGACTCAGAGTCTGCAACATTTCCTTGGCCCCATAATCAAGCCATAGAAAGAAATGAGAGCTACTACAGGGCTACAAGTGGAGTGTGACTCGCTCCCTCTGCCTTTCCCCCACCCGCTCAGTAAAGCACGCTAATTAGTGCCTGCAGCAGCCGTGTGTGATTAATGTACATGATTTAGCACCCCGGGATGCAAGTTCACACACACACAGCCGTAGTTTGGATGTTTCCTACATTATGCTCTTATCGCAATTGCCTCCTACAGCCCTTCACTCTCTTGTTAACAACCCAGAGGCCATTAACACCCACATCTGCCACCTTTACACACTTCATGGCTGTGGGGGAGCTACTCCTCGGTGACCAGACCTGGTGGGCAGGTGAGTTTACAGGACATGGATAAAAGCCTCGTCCAAATGCATACAGGAGCAATGAAAAGGCGAGTCTCACATGCCATGCATCTGGACATAAAAATTAGTGAAAATAAAGGGAGGATCGAGCTTCAGCAATATGAAGAGCACTAGAAGTGACAAACAGGGTGAACGTAAGTGGGCCCGTGCAAAGGGCTCAGTAAAGAGGGCAGGGAAGCCAAACAGTGTAATTCACACTCATTCAACATTCGGTGAGTCCCAAGGGGGTAAAATCCAGCCAACAAGGCAGGTGAGTTTTACTTAGCTATGCCAGGGTTGCCTTTCCCTCCACAGTACCAGGGCAAGCTCTGGGTATGAGAGCGAGCTGCCGTGCCTTCCATTCACCGTCAAATTGCTGCTCCAGCCTTGCCATCTAATCTCGACAGCCTTCTTAAGTGATGTGAGCAGCACTTAGGGCTTTGGAGCAAAACTGAGTCTATGCCCATATCTCTGAACGGCCATTTGAAATATGCCTTCCAAATCTTTGCTCCGTGCCTTTTCGATCAAGCCACAGGCCTGCCAAGCTGTAAGATGCTATGAAAGGACCGCTTTTTCCTGGATATGGCCTAAAAATGAATTCCTTTCCTCTATCTAGTTGGATGTCACCTTCTACTATGGGAAATGGTAACGGAGAATGCCTAATTTACTGCATTGTCCTCATTTTGTACACTGCTCTTATGTCTCCCTTATTTGTTCCTTCTCTCCATGCCACCATTTTCACCCTGAAGTGAGCAGCACTGAAAACATAATTACAGGAGAGCAGCATGCCCTTGAGTTAAACAATGCTGTTATCATCTTCTCTATCTCGTTTTCACATACTCTAAGGCTCTGCTTGGTGCTTGCTGCTGCACAAGGCGCACGTGTTTTCACTGTGGTGCAGAATGTTTTTAATTCCTCCTCTGAAATAGTCACAGACAAAACAGGCATATTTGCCCATGAAGGAGCTAGGAACAATCAAGCATTAGTGGTTTGACCAGCTTTTAAAAGTATTTTGGTGCCTAAGATGTAGAAAGGCCACTTGGTAGGTTTTTTAGGCCAGGGACAGAAGTTACAGATCAACCGGTTTAAGTGATCAGAAACTGGTTTAAACCTGTAACAGAACAGAAGTTCAGTGCACATAAACCAGTTTCAAAATGGCTGAAACTGGTTTACAATAAACCTGGAAAATGTAGTATCAGACTTAACTGATTTGGGTCAAACCGGTTTCTGAAACTTCTGTCCCAGACCCCTTCCAGGTTCAAGTTAAATCAGAGTCCCCCAGCATGCCTTTCAGCCCTGGGTTGGGCTGTGCTGTCTGCTCCAGAGAGCAGGGCTGACCCCTCCCCTCTGCTCCCAGGCTGGAGGAGCGAGGGTTGGCTGACAAGGGGGTGGAGGGACAATCCCAGCTGGGGATGCAGCCCAGCTAGGGATGTAGCCCAATCTGTGGGGAGGAGGCTGCCCCCACCCCGGCAAACCCAAGCTGGAAACTGGGGCCAGAGAGAGGGTTTAAACACCCCTTCCCCCTGCTCAAACTTACTGCTGGATGTGACTGTGGACTGCAAAACCCAGAGGCACCTGGAGCAGAAAGAGAAAGTGATAAACAACCCTGCAGAGTCCTGCTGCTGTGATTTTGGACTACATATACCAGAGACCTCAGGGGCAGCAGGAAGAGGAAGCAAACATGCAGCCCATACTAGCTACATGCCAGACAGCCATGCTGTAGCACCCCCCAGCTTATAGCTAGAGCCACTGCAGGCATGTTGCTGCATTTCCTGAATCAACAGTAAATGTCTGTTCACTTCTGTTTCAGTTTAATCTGTGCAGTTTAAACTAACCAGCAAAGCCTGAATCAATTCAGCCTCAGGCTTTTTGACTATCTGTACTTAGCCTAAGTGTCTAACTCCTATGGGTTGCCATGGAATTTAGACCCTTGGGCACTTCTGAGAATCTCACCTGCATTTTTATGTGTCTGGATACCTTCAAACATATGGCATTAGAGCCAGCACTTTCCTTTTTTTTAATTCCAAGAGGGTTTTGCTTGCAAGCAGTAAAAAGGAAAGTTCAAACACTATTTCACCTGCTGAATTTGCCTTGTCTCTTCATTTTCGTAAACGAAAATGACTTTGATCATAATACCTACCCCAAAGAAAATGCTTGTGCCTGACTGCTAATGAAGACACTGCTTGACATGGCACATAACAGCATCTTAAAGCGAGATTGCTTGGGCATACGTATTGTCAAAATGGCTGTCCTTTTTGTGCCAGGAGACTGCCGATCTAACCTACCAAGGCTTGCTCCTTCATCATTTTTGCTTAAATATAAACCAGTGACAGACTGTAGCATGTAGATGAGATCACTTGTGTCCATTATATGGAGACATGTCAATATACTTCAGTCTTATTCAAGGTTGGCAAAGAAGCCTCAGAATCAGAGTTTCAAAAACCAGATAAGACAAATTATAGCAGGGCTGATCAACTTCTAAATAGCTGGAAGGGGGGGGCGTACTAGTGCAAGCCATGGGGCAGCCCATCCGCACACACTGCTGCACCGCACCATGAGCTCCCTCAATGCTATGGACTGCACTGCCCCAACCCCTGAGATAGAAACAGAAAGCAAAAGCTGATGTGGAGGCGGGGGAAGCCTACAGATCCCAACTGCAGCAGCAGCCCGAGGGAAATAAAGGGGGCAGTGGATAAGGAGGAGCCCAGAAGCCACATATTAACACCTCGCAGGCTGCTACTGGAGAGCCCTGGCGTGCAGTAATCTACTCTGACCTTCTGTATAACACAAGCCAAAGAACCTCACCAAATACTTTCTACCTCAGGGCTGTAACTTCTGTTTGACCTAAAGCACAGCTTTTAAAGAGACATTCTGTCTTCATTTAAAGACTGCAAGTGATGGAGATTTCATCCAAACCCCAAAGGAAGGTATTTTACTGGTTAATTATTCCACTGACATGGAGTGCACCTGTCCTTTATTTCACTAGGTAGAGACTTGTGGCTATTTGGTTGCAGTAGTTCCAAGGAAAGGGTTTCATTCTTTTTTGGCAAGGCTTTCTTTGGTGCTAGCTTGACAGCCCTAGAGACCAAGCCCCTTGTTGTATATGAATCTTGTAGGGCTAAAAGCAAGGCTTTGTAATTCTAAAAGTGAGGCCATTTCTTTGTCCTTTCGCCTCTATTTCATCAAAGCGGACACAGCACTTACGAGACGGCTGGGAAGGAAGAGGAGTACTGGTACTGTGTGAGGGTTACTGATAAGATTTGATGCCAGCTGAAGCCAGTCAACCAGGGAGTCTCGTCAACAGGGAAACCTTAAAAGTCGAGCATGGATTGTGTTTGTAAGATAAAGAAACATCTTGAGACAAAATATATGAGGCATATAATTCACGAGAGTTAAACTTCAGTGTCCACGCTCACAGTGCCGCTTGATTGGATAGAATAGTGATTTAGTTAATAGATGATTGGGTATTTTTACGAGCACGAGCTAATCACGAACTAACGCTGTCACCTTGCTAAGTATAAAAAAGTATGATAACTAGTAGGCGAGGTCCCTCTCTCAAAGAGGCACCTCGCTCGAGCGAATAAAGATTCTGTATTTGATTTTAGATACTTGCTCTGCATGATTATTGCCCCAGCCTAGAGCGAACTGCACATGGCTTTAAGAGCGTAATTCGTAACACCCTCCATGTACCACAGAGCTGATACTGCACAGGAGGTGACACTGCTTAAATCCCACAGGCACAGAACGTCCTGGAGGATTCATTTGAGATGCCCAGTAAGGCTTCATCTCACTGTTGAGACCACTGACCAGGCTGGGAGGTATGGACACTGCCCATTAATACTGGGACTAAGACCTGCCCATACCACTGAGCAAGCACCAGAAGGTAACCATGGCCTATTAACATCCTGGCCTCATAGATATCAATTGAAGTTCTGTCACTGACTTCAATGAGGTCCAGATTTCACCCTTGATCTTCCCACTGGCAACCTAATGGCGAAGAAGTAGCCCCAGGTCTCCAATCCCTCACTGGGCATTTACTTCTTCCCTACTCACTTGACTTCTAGTCTTCCTGGATCCGAGTCTCCTGGTCACAGCATGGTCAAGGATTTCATAAAGGTTCATAGTTCACTCTGCAGATACTTTTGTCAAAAAAGCCTTTATTGCAATGCAAAATATCTTCTGTATACGACATCTCTCTTTTCCACCCCCTCCCCCTTAAATTTGTTGAATAAATCTTTTTTGTACATCATGAGTCTTCTGTATGTATGTGTGTGTGTGTATATATATAAATATATATATATATATAAATATATATATATACACACACATATATAGGTATTTATCAATCTATAGCTATTGTATCAATACATTCATATATAAATTTGAACAATATGTAAGTCATATATATATATATTTATACATAGTACTAGATATATATATGTATGTATATATACATATATATACGTATACTGTATAATCATAAATATCTCCCAGTCACGGACAGGCTTTTCTTTCAACAAAATATGGCCCATCAGTGGATTTTACTTCTGCAGTGCAATGGTACAGGAAGTTTAACATTTCCACATTCAATATAAAAGAAACAATATACATTTGAAAACGTGCCATAGGATTTTTAATGAAAAATTTAGAAAAGTGCATTATTTTACAACACTACAGTAAATGATTCTCTTTTCTTTTTTTTTTTTTGTAAAGACATTGTAAAATATATACAGGGTTGCTTAGTGCATTCATTACAAAAGAAAGATGCAATCCCTTGCATAAATTACATATTGTACATGGGTTCACTGTCTACTTGGACTTGTAAACATTTGTGTGATACAATTTTCATTCTTTATGTAAGCTGCAATACATCTTATTTTCATTTGACTGTTGTTCTGGTCTAACTCCAACGGCATTCTAAGGCCATGGGTGAAGGCCTCCTCTCTGATCAGGGAGGCGGCCAGAAAAAGAAATGAAAACGCAAAAGATTCTTTAATTTGGTTTTCTGTAATCAAGTTATCACTGGTTTCACAAACTGCATCCTGATGCTTACGACCTGCTCTTTCTCCATTCCTTAGACCAGCTCAACAACTGGTATTGTAGTAAAAAGGGCTGAGATCTGGCCTGAGCCTTCATCTCAAACAAGACAGCCTCTTGGAGGTAAATTTTCAGTCTAATCCATTGCTGGTTAAGCAGAGTGCTCCCGCTCCCTAGTTTCCATACCTTGCTCTTGATTCTCCATGCACCGCACAGAAAATTTACCACCCAGGGTAGAAATTTAGCTTGCTCGCTATCTCTAGCTGATGAGGGCCTATAGAATGCCGTCCAAATACCATCGATAAGTCCTCATATGCACATTCATAAAAGTACAAAAATGCACGAAAAAGTGTCAAGAGATCCAAAAGAGAGACAGCATTGACGCGCGCACGCACACAAACACACACACACAGGCACGCACGCACTCCTCACTGAGCACAAACGGCTCAGATTTCAAAGTAGAACCCACACTTGGTTTTCTGTATGTATGTGTGTTTGGAAGAACTCCAAGAATTTCTGTATAAACTCCTTGGGTCCCAAATTGAACACTTTTATCCCTGTTTCTCATAGATAAACAGTTTGTTGAAGTAAGAAATTGCACCTTAAAGAGACAGTATCCACATTTTTTTGGCCTGCTGGAAACAATCCATTTTCCATAATCCCCCATAATGACTATATCAGCTCCGCATGGTTTTTTTCTCCCCTTGTGCACGTATCACTGAGATCCAATATTTTCAGAAAATATTCCTTGATAGCAATGAACAGAAAAAGAAATCTTGAAAAAAAGTAACATGAGCTGAGAACAAAAGCAACCTGCAAGAATAAATTGGTGTTTTACGTCCACGGCTTACTCCTGAATTGTGCAAAAAGCAAGCTGGGTAATTGGATAAATAGCAAATAACGTAAACTGTACATTCTTGGGTAAGCAGGCTGAAGAATCAGCACATCTCTTGCCCTTTTGGTCTCTCAGTGACTTGGAAGGGAGGAGTTTGGTGCCAGCTATAATAGCATCAGGTGTGATCTCATCATCTTTTTTTATTGTGGAATCCCATTTAGGAGTCCTCACCATCTAGACCCCCACCTCCCCCCACCCCGCCTTAACCTCAGTGGGAATTACCAACCTGAAGACTTGTGTGGCAATGCCTTTGAAATGACCATGGATTTGCAGAAAAAACATTTACTGGAGCAGGACCACATTTTAATAAGAGATTGGGATCACATCATTATTGTTCAGATTGTCTCCCGTTCCACTGCCAATTGAATTGTGTCCCTCGGCCAACTGCTTAGGTACGCCAGCGATGTAGTTCTGATGTATTCAATGCCGTTGCAATGCCATTTAGCAGCTGGGAAGAAGACAAGCTGTAGCATGATGCCACCGGTCAATCATCTTACAAAATCTTTCCAAATGGCAAATTGAAATTATTTTCTCCAAGGATAATCTCAGTGAGCGTGTTATCTGCATTTGAATGATAATAAGAGACATTCTACAATGGTAACAAAAATCTCATCATCTGGAGAGACCACCCATGATAAAGCAGCAAGGATGCAGACACTTAAGAATATGAGAGGATATGCAGTAAAGAGAAGAGTTAAAAGTAACTCTATATTGCAAGTCTTGCAGCGATAATATTTATTAATCCCTGTGGATGTTCATCCAATCACAAGGCAAGATGACAGACTCCCAAGAGCAAACAAAACCAATTTGCCTAAATTCTGGGAGCTTTACTCAAAAAATAAGTAGTACCCTGCTCTGCATGAATAGGCCCGCTGGCCTATTGGAGTCTTTTGCTCAGTTAAAAGCAGGAGCATCCATCATCGATCTATCCACATATGTAGTACAAGAAACTTGCATTCGCCATCACTTCCTATCTAAAGAAGGTCTCACAGCATCCTGCTCATCCCTGCAGGTCAAGAAACTCGATGAGCAAATGTAAAAGGTTTGGAAGAAATGTCCAAAATAAGCAAAAGGCTTAGCTAAGAGGTCCAATAATTAAGCAGTACAACAGATGGGCTAATCTCTCCCTCTCTCAAGACTATGTTTAGTTACATTTGTTTTGGGTTCTCTACATGACATGATGCCTCAAGACAAGTCACATTAGATCTGTCCCAATGACTCTCCCCATGTGCGGCTGAAGTCACAACTAAAATTAAAAAAGTCTTGCAAAAAAAAAAAAAAAAAAGTTGCTGTCAGTCTGGCTCCCCCCTTCCCCTTGGTCATTTGCGAATTGTTGTCCTGAGCTTGCTGTATGGAAATAAAGCTTAGCATTTACAAGCTTCAAAGTACCACAGAGACATTCATGAAAGGAACCTCACAACAGCCTGGGAAGCGGGGAATTTGGTGTGACGCACAGCTTTCAACGAGGGAATCATATACAGACCCTGACACCAGATGCTGTGATCCAAAGGAGTCCTTATGCAGCGGTGCTGTAGGAGAGCAGAGCATTTCCCTTTGGGAAGGAAGGGCTTATGAGGGACAGATGCTGTGGTCACACTTACCTATCCCAGGTAAGGAAGCTACATTTATAAAGCAGTGCCGGGCTGGGCGTGTGCCCCATACCTGCGGGGAAGCTCAGGAAATGCTTCTCTGAGGTTCAGCACTCTTCCCATGGGCTGCATCTTACAGGCATGATCTTCCCCAAAGTAGGGCAGGCTGACAAAGAAGTTATACAACAGCCCAAAGCTACACAAAGTGTCAGTGGCATAGACCCCTAGCCCCTCATCCGGTCTGCTGTGGTCCTAATCCTGTCCTGCTTTGCTCCAAAGAGCAGATCAGCTCAAGTCAATATAAGGTGACAATCACAAACAGAGTGATGAGAATTTGCCCATCTGCGGCGCTCTCCCAGTGACAATTAAATAGGCTCTTGGAAAAATTACTAGGTGCAGATGGGATGTCAGGCTGAGTGACTCAATAATTCATCCATTTTACTATCTCTAATCTAATTAAATACTGTCATCAGATGAATTAGCCTTTTAATGATCATTCTCATGAAGAAGTCATTGGAATAGCCAGCAACGTTGAGCTCTTTCTCCAAGAGTCAAGTTGCATTATTATTCCACACACAAAATGAATATCATCGTGGAACAGAGCGATTCCCTGACCTCTCTTTGGAGAAATAGCCCTTTCTGAGGAGTAGCAATGGTCTACTTCTTGGCGGAGAGTGTGGCTTTGCCACAAGACTGGTGCTACCCAGGCAAGGTGCCTCTGAAGGAGATAGTTTCCTTTCTGCTTAACAGGTGTTCCCAGGGTTGGTGATTTGGTGCTGGCCTATAGCACAGGCACCCGACTACCTTCCCCAGTGGGAAACCAACCACCTCAAGCAGCATTTTGCAGGCATAGAGCCTGTATTCAAGCCATTCTCCACCCAGCTGCTTTGGGTGGGGAGGAGCAGCTAGGTTGCAAACCACCAGACTGCTGTTCAATCAAAATCTCATTGATTAGATATGAACAAAAGTCCTTTTCATTGCTTCATTTTCTTTGCTCATTGTTTTACTGCTGCTTTTTTTTTTTTTTGCTCCCTTCCCTCCACAAGTCTCTATAAATCCTCTTCTCCCAAACACATGAAGAAACAGATTTTAAAAAAACCTTTTTCCCTGGGCCTACAGATTGCAGCTAATTGGAGAGCAGAGAGATGGCACATGGGCAGTTTTGCCTGCACTGTGTTTCCCATTTGATTCCCTTGTTTTTGCTTTTAATCAATCTGTATATTTCTTTTTGTCAGCAATAATCAGAAGGGAACATTTTCTTCCCCAGAGTGCTGTTCTGTAATATAATGCTCTTCATTAATGCATAATGGGGGGAAAGTACAGCACGCGATGATCCTGGACATTAATATGCTTCTATTGAATGGCAAGATAATGAATTAATGCAAAGGTAGGTAGGGGTGCAGTTTAGAGAGAAAGCCAGAGGGAGACTGTCTGCACAAGGGTCATTTGTTCCTCCAGAGCACCGAATACAGCATCTGGGATGGAGGGATTACAGCAAGCTTTGCCACATCCCAGATAAACAATTTATCAAAGGCAGGCTAGCAGGTTCAGAACTCATGCATGAAAAAGATGCATTATGAAACACAGCTTCCATTATTATACTCACTAGAGCCACTTGTGAATTAGCCAGCTATGATCAGTTCTGGTGCGCGGCTGTTTGCTCTGCATTTCTCAAACCAAGCCCAGACAACATAGCTTGGAACTGTGAATATTAATTACCAACAGAATTGCACCATTAATCTTCTCCCCCCCACACCAAATATGCGCTGTGTGTTGATGTATGGCTGTGCTCCTTACATAGCCAGGATGCAAGGTGGAGGATTACTGACAAGAAAATTAAGTAAAAATGAAATGCTCTGGGATTTGAGTTAATTACAATATTCATATGTCACATTTGCAGAAGGAGAGACGACTGGAGGCTGCATGCTCCAGGGATAATATTTCCAGCCTAAAATTAGCTAGCCAGATTTGTTGCCAGGATTCCAGGATAGTAAAGCAAAACACTGCAGCATAAGTTATATAATTTGGCTGTTGTCTTTAGGACTCTGATAGCGTTGCTGCCATCATTACAATAATCAGGGAGGATTGTTAATGGCAGGCGTTAGGTGAAGGGATTATTATAGGAGGGTCACGGGCTCATATTGTGATCCCCATCAGACTGGCGTAAATTGGGATGAACTGCATTGCATTCAAATAATCTGAGTCACTATAATGGAAACACCGAGGAGATACAAATTAGGCCTATTGGGCTTGCTTCCTCTCTTAGTTATACTTTTATATTGGTAGGGCTCCATTGATTTTAGTGGAGTTTCTCCTACAAATGGCTACTTAGCAGCAAACAGTACAACTATAGCACATCCAAATCTAACCCTTATACATTTGCAGGGCCTAATCGAAGCAAGTGGAATTATCAGTATAGAAGGGAAAGTAAAATACTTCCTTTTGCAATTCCATGCATTGGTTTCTCCAATAAAGTGTGTAAGTACATTTATATTGCCGCTTGATTGTAGATGATATGTCTCAGCAACTCTGAGGAAGCAAAGCTTTGCTTCTGTCTTGGGGAGAAAAAAAAGGGAGCAATGTTTCCATGGAAAGTATATATTACGGGCCTGTCTGGACAAAACTTATTTAGGTAAAACTCCTATTGGCTTCAGACCAACTTCAGGGCTTTCTTGAGTCCTATTGAGTTTAGGTGTGTTAGGTGACTTCAATACAGAAAATGGTACCAGAACAATAATAAGTAATAGTATAATATATTGTACAGATCAATGCCACATGTCTTTTCACCCACCTCCTAATTCAATGAATAAAGATTTATCTGTGTGCAGGTAAAACTAAGGTGGAGACCAGAAACTCTGAACTCCCACCCCATGGGTTACCACTAAAATTTATTCATTGCCGAGCAGGGCTTGTGGAACAAATAGTGGCCAAAATCGTCAACCTTTACAAATCTCTGGACCTTGGGAGATCTACAGAGATCATGACCATCCACACAGAGACCCTGAATCTCCATGAGGTTCCTTCTCCATAATTCTATAGAGCTACTGAGTAGCACAGCTTTTAAAACGTCCCATAAGCCCGCTGCTTCAAAACCCAGATCCAAACATAGAGACATGGTTGTTATGAACAGAAAAAGCAAATGAAATAATGTTGGCTATATTACATTGGGTGCTAACAGACATAGACTGCTGTGGGTCGCATTCATTCCCACTCAAGTTAATTCGATTACATCAGGTATGGGCATTAACTTGAGAAGGTAATCAGCAGAAAGCGAGCTAGAAAATTAAGCCCCAACCCAAGTGGGGCAAAACGCAACCACTGTCCTCAGACCCACAATGTGCCCATATCACGTGGAAACCATATTTCTGTTCAAGGCTTCCATGTGAGATTTATCATGATTTATTTTTGCCTCACTCAGCTTATTCAGAGGAACGTTCCTGTGCCATCCTGGACATCTCCATCTTAAATAATTGCAAATCATATTTCAGCAATGAGTAAGATCAGTTTTTGTGGCTTCAATTCAGTTTCCAAGCTCAGATTAAATGGCATAAGAGTCGCAAAGTGAATTCTATCTGTAATCAATCTTTGTCCCCCGAATCATCCTAATCGTTTTGCTCTCCATGCATCTTTGTGGCGGATAAGCCTTTCCATATAATTTATCCTGCTGAGTTTCCTAAAATAAAGTTTGATGTTAAAGTTAGATGACAGGCTGGCTAGAAAGACAGGCCAATCTTTCTTTTCTGGTTCTGGGGACATTATACGGCCTTATTTGGTCAAATTAGTAACACTGTGGCTCTGATTTTAATATTCCAGTTAGTAATAGTGTCTTATTAAAATATGCATTACAAAGTCCATAACATTAGTATAACGGACACAGCTCTCTGTTCTGGCTTCCCCATAAAGGCTTTAAATGGTTGTCTTAATTGGATCCTGATATTAATAAGAATATAACAGAAAGTAAAATCAGGCCACAAACCTCAACCCTTGGCGATTACCACCAAAACTCTCCTCTTCCTCGCCTCCATGAACACAATCATCTAGGAATCTTTCCGCTCTCCAACTATAGTTCCACTGATTGCCCTTTCTACCTTTTACCAACTAATGATCCCTTTTTTATATACATTCTTAGGGGAAAAAACAGCTTTCAAATCTGTCAGAAAGAAAGATAAATTACCTGGATGGGACTGGATTCTTGGGTACTGTCCAGGTGTTCTTTCAATTGGAGCAGTAGAATAAGTAATGAGATGACCTACAATACAGTAGATTAACTTGGTCACGTTCCTTTTTCTTACTGATTTTGCTCTAAATGAACTGTTATAGAGGAGTCCAGGCAGAAAAAAACCCCCATTGCTTAGTTTCAATACTCATCTTTGCTGTTTCTTAATAACCAAGAAGCTATTTTGGAGCCTTGCAGTAACATCCAAACTTGTCTTCTAGAGCAGTCTAATTAAAGACACTGTATTGCAGAAATCTCTGCAAATCTTACACACACAGATCTAGCAAAGCAGCCCCAGTTAGATCAATCAGCACATTCCTTACACAGTAATAAAGACTAAGTGTAGAGTTACTCCCGCATTTTCTGTTGAGTTTTCCTTCTCATTTCCATAGCACAGCATACTCAGCCAAAGCTATTTTAGCCCTGCACTGATCAAACTGATTTTTTCCCTTTGATGATAATATGTAATAAGATAACAGAGCTGTTACAGAATCAAAGTTGACTGTGGGGAGCTATATTTGTGTTGCTTTTGATGAAGAGCACGTTGTTGTGACATAAATAGACCAATGTGATTATTATTATTTCTAACGCTTACTAATGAGGACAGGCAGAGAAGAGACACCTGAAAACGAGGCAGTGCACATTTCCATATATTGTAGAGACGCCATTCAGGTATTGTGGGTGGTCTGATATCTTAATGATAACTAACTCTAGTACTGGGTGCTTCTACCCAGTTAGAGCTTCAAAAGTAGGGATGTGAAGGGAGGGAGCATAAAGCCAGCGGTCTTGTTTTTCAGTGAGATAACATCTAAAGTGGATTAAAACATGGAAAAACAAATGCATTCATACAAATAGACTGATACAGGGGGAAAGGAAGAGTAAATATATGGAATCGTAAGAGTCAGAAATGGAGAAGACATATTAGATACTCTTGTCCTTGTCCAGCTAATTGGGGCTCTTTGGGCACCGCATTTTGTTCATTTTACTCATGAAGCATCTTGCCGAAATATATAAAAATCCTCATGGGAGTAAGGCAAAGAGGATTTGGTCTTTTTATGCATGATTGTATTCACCCCATTCCAGTTCCCTTCTACTCTGCCCATTCCAGTTCCACAAAGCCCAAGGGAAGTGGTTTCCACACCCAAAGACAGACAAGCATGGGTTTGAGTAGGAAGCATATGGGTGGCCATTTGATATATCTTGGATTTTCCTGCCCATCCAGTGTACAAACATTTCATTAACCAGTGAATGGGTGGGGGGGAATGGAAACAACAGCATGTCAGTTAGCTGCCCAGCCATATGACATGAATAACTAATAGTAAAGGACTAAAATCA
>NW_017728992.1:200177477-200193000 GCF_001723915.1 Gavialis gangeticus
GAATGGGTGGGGGGGAATGGAAACAACAGCATGTCAGTTAGCTGCCCAGCCATATGACATGAATAACTAATAGTAAAGGACTAAAATCAGAGGAAAACAAATAGGGCACAGCCAAGCCTTGAGTTGACATACATTCTCATTTTGAACGGGAGCTGCACCTGAAGAGCACTCAGCACAGCTCCTCTCAGTTCAGCGCTGACATGACACATGTGTGGTTCCCCACTACCACGCGTAATAGTGTGCACGCTGCTTGAAGCAGTGCTGGCTGCTGGCATCAACCAGGAAATCACTCGCACACAATCAGGACTCAACTCCCTTCCCCTGGACATAGGTAGTAACATCAGAGCCGCTATACCACCCACAGCTCCACGTTCACTCTGATTTTGGGACTGCCTGCTTTAATATCCCCCTGCTTGCACCACCTGAAGCTCTTCCCATCACCCAATATCAGTATATCATTAAGTAGACACTAGCTTTTCCAGAGAAATAGCCTCAAAGCAACTGTACTACAAGTGTTCAGACAAAAAGGGAGTTTTTTGGCTCTGGTTAATGGTCTGGCATCAAGGACTCAACAAAGAACCACGAAGGTCATATTTAACAAAGGAAGCCAGAAATATTTTCAACACAACCATAGAGATTTCAGGGAAAGGGGGGGAAAAATGAAGGCATTGACATTTTTCCCCTAAAATGTTTTCCCAAATGTGTGCATGCGCACACACACACACACACACACACACACACACACACAATGTTAATCAGTTTTAAAGTTAAAAGAAACCACGTTGAATATCTACTCTGATCTTCTGCATAGCATGCCACATAAAAATTCACTTGTAGTATCTGAACCAAACCCACGAACTCCGTAACAGATTTTTCATTTGGACAGCTAGTCTGGATATAAAGACTTCAAGTGATGGAGAATTTGCTATGCCCCTTGATAAATTGTCCCAGTGGTTAAATACCATCATTATCATAAGCATAACGAGGGCTGGATGACCAAGGCATAAGAGGAGACACAAGAATGGCAGGAAAACTACCCCATCCACACACCCTCATTGTTATGTCTCTGCTCTTTATTAAAATGTGCACCTTCTTTCTAGGCAGAATTTGTCTCATTTCATGTGGGAGACACCATACTACACAACCTAGAACATGCTACAGCTCCAAACATCTAGAAGTCAAAGCCACCCAGAGCACTCCATTTGCAGAGAATAGACAGGTATTTTCCACATGTAAAAATAAATACAGCTAATGAACATTATATTGAAAAAAAATCTGTAAAATGTTTCTCACCACATATCTCTTCAGTTTTTGCATAAGAGCCTCCTCTCAAACACAGGCAAAATTTGGTATACTTGAGATTAGGGAAACCCAAATGCCTGTTTTTCCCCCCCAGTTGCTAATATATACAGTATACACATATATTATGTACATGAGTACTACATCTGTGCATATTAGTCTCTGATCTCCTTTGCAGCAAAGTAATTCTTACTCTTGAAGGCCCTTAGAATGGCATCAGCAAAATTTATGCCTTATGTTACAGCGGGCACATCTACACGAGATGTTTACTGTGGAGCTGCCTAATTAGCTCTGCAGTAAAGTCTCAATGTCTACACATGCAGCAGTATTAGGCCTCAGGTAACTCATTAACTCTGCTGTAGGTTAGTACTTGTAAATGCAAGTACTATCCTACAGCAGTGATCTTTACTGCATGTAGGCGCTGACGGGGGTGACTGGGGCATAACAGTGCTTCAGCACAGGGGCGGCCTGCCAGCTAGCCCCACACCAGAGCACCCTCATGCCCCAGCCAGCCCCTCTGCAGCACACTGAGCCAGGTTGGAGCAGCTCTGGGCAGGCTGACCCCCTGGGCTCTGTGCCAGCCCGGGCTGCTCCGACCCAGCCCAACACGTTGCAGTGCCCAGGAGCAATAAACTCTGGTGCAATAGGTGCTGGAATTTCTTGTGTCACATGAATGACACATGTAGACGTACCCAGTGAGTCTCAAAGACCAGGCGGCTCTTGCCTTTCAAATCTGATTTCTACATGGTTATCAAAGCAGCACTGAACAAAAGCATTAAGATGGCTTTCCAAATATCTACTTGGGTCAAACCATGTGCCATCCTCATAGATCTTAGGGTCCACTACAGTGTGGATGCCACAGGCGGCATGGGCAGCCTCTATCTGACACATGGCAGGGGGGACCAGCAGGCACTGGGGGAGTCCCTGTTCCCCCGAGCACTACCAGGAGTGACCAGGAAAAACAGTCACAAGCTGGCAGAGGGGAGATTCAGACTAGACATCAGGAGGCGCTACTTCACTGTCAGGGCAGCTAGGATCTGGAACCAACTTCCAGGTGAAGTGGTGCTGGCTCCTACCCTTGGGGGTCTTTAAGAGGAGGCTGGATGTACACCTTGCTGGGGTCGTTTGACCCCAGTACTCTTTCCTGCCATGGCAGGGGGTCAGACTCGATGATCTGCTCAGGTCCCTTCCGACCCTAACTATTATGAAACTATGAGAAGGGGACAAGGCAGCACAGCAGCAGATAGGACAGGGAGCAGAATGCAGAGCAGCAGATTGGGAGAGGATTATTAAAGGATTTTGTTTGGTTTGGTTTGGTTTGGAGTGTTTTTGTGCAGTGCCATAATGATCTAGCTATAAAGCTCCCAGATGGGGAAGTCATACAAAGATTTTGAAGGTGTGGAAGGAAATGAAAACGCAAATATCAGAAGGGGAGAATTATACCTCTTGGCTTCACTGAATGTATAAAGCAAGGGAGAAGAGTGCAGAGAGGACAGTTCCTGGTTTCTGCCTATTAATGTGTCTGACAAAATAAATCTTTGGAAAGCAGTTAACACCCCATCAGCACACAGAGGTCAGATCTGAAACTGAGGTTTGCACTAAAAACTTGAGAAAACATATCATCCAAGTACACTTAGAAACTGTATGGGGAATTATTGCTTTTACACTGAACATAAAAACAGCAGAATCAGCAAGAGAGAAGATTTGTGCCAACCAGTGAATGCTTTCTGCAGGGGGAGACAATACTGAACGAACTCTGGAAGTGGGATTACCCATTCAGAGAGAGCAGTGCAGTGCAGTGGGGTCTGGATCCTGCCCATTGGAGTCAAAGGTAAAACACCCAGTGGGACACATCCCACAGGCATACATCATTACATGTTCCAATTATCTTCAGTGGGAGGTGGACCGAGCCCTCTAATTCGGTTCCCAAAGCCTCTGTTTTAGTCAGATCGTTGAGTGACAAACAATCTCAAAAGCAGTGGCTTCTCTTAGTGGTGCCATCATCCTTCACTCCACCTGGCTAATTTAGTCCAGTCCTAAAAGACTCGTTTAAAACACCAGAGCGCACTTGTTTCTTGCCCCCTACAGATAAATACATTATCTCTCGGCCTAGCAAAAAAACAAAACTAATTTTACTCTTGCAGGTTCCCAGTAGGCCAAAACACAAGATACTGTCCCTTGAATTCTTCCTGAGACCAACAAAGGCTTTCCATTATTTACAAATCAAAAGCATTGAAGAGACAATCATCTTTATATTTTTTTTTATTCAAAACAAGGAATGCCCTGTCACTATTATATAAGAAAAAAATATACATCCACCTATTTATACCCATCCTAATCCAAGCATTCCAAAAAATATAACTCCTATTCATGCAGATAGTTGCTGCACAATAAAATAAAATAATAGCCATAATAATAATAATAATAATAATAAATTGTATAAATAAGAGCAAAAATAACAAAATAGACACTCTATAGTTCCAACAATTTTCCGGGTTTTTGTTAAAAAAAAAAAAATCCACTTGAACAGCAAATTGTTGGAACAGTAGCGAATGGTGAAAGTAAAATGTAGTTAAATCAATAATATTATTTGCTTTTGATTATTAATTCCATTGCTAGTGTTTCTTGTGTTTTTATAATGCATACCAGTTTTACAAAGTGCATGCTTTATTTTTATTTTTTATTTTATTTTTTGTTACCTTTCAACTGGCAAGCTAAAATGATCCCATCTTTTCCTGCCTCTTTTTATGTTAATACAATCTAAAATCTAGCATTAAAAAATTTATCATGATACACCTGGTATATTAACTGCTTTTGGCGCATGCTGGACTTGGCAAAAACAAAACAAATTGGCTCCCCTTCCCCCCCCGCCGCCCGCCCCATTCCTTTGGAAGCAATCTAAAAGTTAAAAGCAGGCTGGAACACAATTGCTTCAAGGGGAAAAATTAATACCTGATGCTTTGAGTTTTTGTCACATGGCACTAGTTGTGGAATTGCACGCACACACATCCCGCACGCACGCACGCACGCACACAGCAACCTGCTTGTGAGGAAAAGAGTTTATTAGGTCAGGAGTGCCGCTGGCACGTGAAGGCTCCCAGCTTTGTGTGCAACTTTGGATTTGTACCCACTTTGCGTCACCTCGAATCCTCTGAAATCCACCGAGGGGGTAATGTAAGGCATACTTTGCTGGAACAGTAATAATCCATGCTTCATGCTCAAGAGGGGAGTCTCGGAGGAGGACTGGCTTTTTATACTCCCTTTGGCCTCGCTCCGTCTCACTCAAGGAACCAAAAAAGAACTGGGGGAAACAAGGAGAGCAAAAGAAGACCGATCGCTTTAAATGGACTTTCGCCTTTTCATCAGCCTGTGGTTATCTGTAAAGCTGTGCAACCCAGGTGAGATGGAGCTAACGGGAGATGGGAAAAGGCTGTTTTTTAATGTGCTTGGTGAGATCTCCTCTATCTTGTAAGAGATGGAGTGAAAGTACTGAGGGTTCAGCTTGGAGCTGAACGAATTTTGGTGGGACACCACCCGGCTGGTGTACTCATGGGACCTGTAACACATGCAGGAACAAACGGATTGAAGGTCTGTTACTTCGGCCTTGTACCGCGGCCGACCGTGCTGGGAGTCCTCTTGGATGTGGATAATCATGCTGTTGCGGTTCCCCGCCAGGGATGCCCGCTCCTCAGCATCCCGCCTCTCGTCCTCACTGTTCATGGTTAAGAACCTGAGAACAACCAGATTTAGAAATGCCCCAATGACTGTCAACCCCACAAGGATGTACATAAAGCTAAAAGCCACGTACAGCGGCTTCTTTTGAAGGGCCCCTTTGGTCTGCAGGGCCACATAGTCTCCAAACCCTATCGTAGTCAATGTTATAAAGCAGTAATAGTAAGCGTGAAAAAAGCTCCATTCCTCATATTGGGAAAAGGCTGCCGCTCCAATGCAGAGGGTTCCCATGCAGGAGAAGAAACCCACAGTGACCATGTTTTCCATGGAGACCTCCGTGCTCCTCATCCCGCAGCACTTTTTGATGCGTTTCAGGAGGTACTTGACAAAGGTGTTCATGCGCTCGCCCAGGCTCTGGAACATGACCAGTGTCAGTGGGATCCCCAGGACGGCGTAAAACATGCAGAAGGCCTTCCCTGCGTCAGTCCCTGGGGCGGCATGCCCATAACCTGAAGAAAGAAATGAAAAGAATAGAGAGTCAATGGGGAGTTATTCATGCCCTCTCGTTTTAGAGTTAGCGCAATCATAAGCAAAGAGAAAGTCAACCGCCTCATCAATCCCAAAGATTTTTCCCACCCAGAGCATTTGCCCAAATGGGCGCATGTAAATCCTCGGCTAATACCAGCATTCATGACCAGGCTTTAGAGAAGCAGATATTGCAGGGTGGGGGGGAGGGAGGGAAAGTATTGATGTAGGTAGAAAAGGAAAACCCAGGTGTTCATTTGCATGCAGAAAGGATCTAGTGAAGGACTGGGGGATCTCTGCTGTTTTCCAGTTTAAAGAAAAGCGTGGTCTTGTCAGCACGTTCTCATGAGATGCCCATCTTTCCTCATATACTGTACAGGGACCTGACGTTCCAGTCTCGGGAGTTTGGAGTCTGGTCTGATGACCAGCTGTCTCTAAGTTGTCCCCAAATCCGTGATCCTCAGCTGGGGTTATGCGGAACCATAAGATCCTTTGAAGGGTGTTACAGCAAGTGCGAGGAGACAAGCAAATATGGGCAGGCTCAGGCTCTCCCTGGTCCCCACCGCCTGGCCCCTCTGCAAAGAGGTAAGCACAGTAATTAATAAATTAGCTTTTGAAAGGGGGTGCTGCTCAATTCACAAAAGTTATGGAGGGAACTTTGAGTCTAACGAGGGGTGCCTTTTGAGTCTAAAAAGGTGGAGAACCAATGTCTTAAAAGGTAGATGTAGCCCCTAGTGCTCCATTCATTAGCTACAGAGCATGGGGGTTAGGCATACAGCCTCTGAATCAGAACTTCCTAGACCCTAAGGCTAGGGACAGACATTACACAGAAACTGGTTTAAACCTGCAACAGAACAGATGTTCAGTGCATATAAACCAGTTTGAAAATGGCTGAAACCAGTTTGAAATAAACCTGGTTGAACATAGTATCAGACTTACCTGATTTGGCTCAAACCGGTTTGTGCAATGTCTGTCCCAGACCTAAATGCTGGAGGCTACAGGTGAGAAAGGCACAGTGGAAAACACCCTGATCATACCCAATTTGCTCTCCCTTTCAGCATCCACTCCCTCCCACTGGGGGATTCAGCATACTGGGCAAGATGGATCGATTCTCTGTCCTTATCTAGACCTTTTCCCTGCCAATGGAGGACAAGCACAGGAGGGCTGGATAAAAGCCCCAGCTTGTAGATATTTATCCATGTTAAATTTAATCGAGTGTGGAATTTGCTCCAGTACAAAGGAATTGTGCAAGATAAATGCCCAACCTAAGCCTTCAAGTAAGACCTCATGTGGAACTTAGCTGGTTCATTGGTCATGTTCTGGATAATGTTTTTAACGGTTGCCCATCACCAGTCAAAACTGCAGCTTGAAGTTGATGTTTTCAGTGAGCTGGAAGTGCGATGGACACTGAATGCAATACAAGTAGCAGTTAGGCCCCTGTTGCAGAGGGTGGGAGTAAATTACCCTGCACTTGGCTACAGAAGCAAGCACCTATCAATGCACTTGGCTCAGCGCCCACTACTGAGTGCCAGGCACTTTGCAACAAAAAAAAGAAAAACTAAGCTAGAAAAAAAAGGGTTGGGAGGGAGGGGGTGGCAGGGAGCAACTATGTCCTCAAAAACTTAACAAGGCCTCCTCCCTTAACTTCCTTCCTTAAACTGCTGGATGCCGGCAGCAGGACAAGGATAGAAAAACAGTTCTGCTAGAAAACAGAAACAAGTTATTGTTAAGATTATAGAACAGATAATTTGCTATAATTAATTGCAAATCCACCTGTTGCATCAGGCCAGGTTGTCAGTTTAGTACAAAAAGCAGCTTCCAAATTACCTGGGGGACAAGCGTCTCCCAAAGATGGATGTTGGATTTGTTCCACCTGATTGTCCCTCAGTAAAGGCTGTAATTGCCTCTCATTACTAAGATCAGCTTTTGAACTACAGGGGTGTTAATTAAACCAGGGACATCTTCCTATTTTATAGCTTTAGTTACAGCTGATAAAGAGGAGGAGCGCTGCAGAAAATGTGATATTCCAGATGGTTACAGAGATGGCAGTTGGTAGAAACAGCTTTCACTTCGGGCTCTAAAGAAAATGTTTAGGGCCGAGAAAAGATTTCCTTTGAAATCATCGTGTCCCACTCATTAAGGATCCTTGGAGACTGTTTAGGAAGATTATAACACCTTAATATTATACACTGACATACTTCATCCAAGTTTCTCAAAGCACTCCGTAGATCTCGTAATTCTTTCAGCCACACAAGACTCATGGGAGGTAGGTAAATATTAGTAACTTCATTTTATAGGTAGGCAAATGTAGATACTGGGAGACTGTGACTTTTCACCGGGTCACATCGCTGGAAACAGAAGTGAGGGATTCTGACTTCTAATCTATCACTTCCCCATTAGGCCATAGCCGCTTCCTCACTGCGTCAGATCATATAAGCTATAGTATAATGTAGTGTGATAACAAACATGTCGGACAGACAGGGCTTTATTTATCCAATTGTAATGAGACCTTAAAAACAGATGTTATCGTAAGGAATCCACATGAGGCATTTCTGTAGCGTAGACAATAATCTGGACAGTATGTAGCATTGTGGCCCTGATCACGGGGACCTCGTTAAGTGCATTAAGGAAAGATGAAGCTCTCTTTTCCAGCACTGATGCAGTCAATCCATAACCAAAAGGTGGAGCAGGTGAATGGCAAACTGGGACATTTACATTCCTGGAGCCTTAATTGTGCAGGTTCAAAATTTCAAGCTGCCCTCCCCACCAGGATTGGAAGAGAAGTTACTGTTTGCCAAGAAGAAAGAGGAGGAAAGATAATTTTTCTTACCTGTAAGCAGCGTTCTTTCAGTGGACAAGGTCAGGCTCCAAGCAGATAGCTTTTATTTATGTCAGGCCTGAATGGGCGCGAGTGACTGCTTCAGTAGCAGAGTTTGAATTTCAGTGCAGGGTGTTTGGGAACTCCTATTAAGTTCTCCAGCACCGTGCCACTGCATTTTGGCAGGATACTAAGAAAAGAACTTACAAGCTGGGAGGTGAGAGAGACTCGATCGAAACGACATTGGATATGAAACTGGAACAAAACTGGTTTAAAGGAGTCAGATGGTATTGAGCTTAGATCTGTTTCAGCATCCTGTGGCGAAGAGGAAGGGACAAAAGTCAGGACAACGACACTAGGACCGTGATATTAAGAATGCATCCACTTAAGCTAAGGGCTGGAGGCCTGGATGAAACCCAGGGAATTAAGGTGTTCATGAGAAAGCAGGAAATAGCCGTAAATGTGAAACGATCCCTACATCAGGGAGTGCAAGGTGTGCAAAGAGGAAAATGCCTCCTCCTGACATAAGGCACGTTCTGCTTATTTTACATGTGGGTAGGTTCGCTTTGCCAGTGGGATGAGCAGATCTCAGAACAAAAAGGTTTCTGTACAAGAATCCTGGGCTGCTTCCCCCGACACATCCACGAGCAAGCAACGTTACAAGTGTTTACAGCTTGTTTACAGCTCTTCGCTCTAGCTTGGGTATGTGAAGCCATAACTTGGAGGACGATCAATACAACCAGGAAGCTTCCTGTGCTTCTAATACCCAGCTTGGTTGTTGCTGCAGGAAGCTAGGACCAGGGCAGCAGCAGGCCAATTTCTCTGAGCTGGGGAACTGGACAACAAAGGCGTGAGACGTGGCTAGATGGAGCACAGATTCACGCAGAAGTTTCGGGGCTAGAAGGGACCTCGTGGGATTATCAGGTCCAGCCCCCACCCGCTCTGGGCAGGAAACACTGCTGGGGTCAAGTAACCCCAGCAAGGTGTGCATCCAGTCTCTTTTTGAAGATCGCCAAGGGACTCTATTCCAGGTCACAAGAACCATGAAGTTTTTCCTTATATCCAGTTGGAAACCTCCTTCCAGGAGTTTATGACCATTGCTCCTGGTTTTCCCCTGGGCCGCTTTGGTGAATAGTTGTTTGCCTAGCTCCTGATGCTCTCCCCGATATATTTGTCAGCTGCCCCCAAATCCCTCCAAAGCATGGGCGACTGGTGCCTCCTGAGTCTGGGGGGGGGCACCCAATGGGGGGGGTGTCGCCCAGCCAGCAACTGCTGACCAGGGGGAGGGGGGCGGTCTCCAGCAGCCAATCGCCAAGCTAGTGGCAAAACCAAAAATGCATTTCCAGCAGCACTTCCAGTTTCACAGCTGGCGCTTCCAGGAGGTGCACGGCTGATGTCAGGGGGTGCACATGCACCCACATGCACCCCCTACACATCGCCAATGCCCCAAAGTCTTCTCTTTTCTAGACTGAACAGTCCCATATCTGTCAGCCTTTCCTCGTATGGCTTGCTTTTCAGGCCTCTAATCATACAGGTGGCTCGTCTCTGGACTCTCTCGAGCTCCTCCACATCCTTCTTGAAGTGCAGTGCCGAGAACTGGGTGCAGTACCCCAGTTGTGGCCAAACTAATGCCGAGTAGAGCGGGAGAATATGAAGAACATGAGTAATGATGATCACACCACACTCCCTGTTATGGAGAAGGGCAAAAAACCCCACAGTCCACACCAATCTGATCATGGTGTACAATTCTTTCTTGACCCCAAATATGGCAATTGGTCTGACCGTGAGTGGAGGGGCAAGAGCCTCTAGCCAAAAATCTCTGGGTTTAAGTCCCAGCATGAGCGCTCAAATTCCCCAGCCCTGGCTGCAGCCAACACCCACTACATCCAAAGTAAGGGGAAAAAAAAGAGAGAAGAACTGACACATGAGCAGCAATTTCTTTTCAGCCTCATGTAGAACTAGCGAAGTCCAATAGCATGGGAAATACCCACAGCTGAACTTTAGTATAGGTCAGGGGTGGCCAACCTGTGGCTCTGGAGCCACATGTGGCTCTTCAGAAGTTAATATGCATCTCCTTGAATCTTTGCACAAGCACACGGTGACCAGCTTCCATCCCTCCATTTGGAAGCTGGTCACCGTGTGCTTGTGCAAAGATTCAAGCAGATGCATATTAACTTCTGAAGAGCCGAATGTGGCTCCAGAGCCACAGGTTGGCCACCCCTGGCATAGGTGCTCCTGGATCATCCATAACCAATGTTTGTCCAGCCTTTGCTTGAACACCTCCAGTGAAGATGACTCCACAACTTCCCCAGGCATCTGTTCCACTGCCTCCCTGTTCTAACAGTGAAGAATTTTTTCCTGATATCTAATATAAACCTACTTTGCTGAAACTTCAAGCCACTGGTCCACATCCTACTCTCCGCAGCAAGAGAAGAGGTATTTTTCCTATATGGCAGCCCTTCAGATGTTTGAAGCCAGTATCATAACCCCTCTTCAGCATCTTTTTTGCAAACTGTACATACCAATTTCCTTCAGTCTCTCCTCATTTAACTTGCCTTCCAAGCCTGTTATCATTCTTGTCTGCACCTCTAAACTCTAACTTGTCCATGTCCTTTTCAAACTGTGGAGCCCAAAACTGCATGCAGAGTGCTAGATGAGGCCTACCAGTACTGAGTAGAGAGGCACTATCTTCTTCTGTATCCTTCACCTAATGCTACTATTGATGCATCTCAAAACCACATTCGCCTTTTGTGCAGCTACATCATACTGCAGACTCTTATTGAGTTTGTAATCCACCAAGATGCCCAGACCCTTCTCTGAATAACATAGGGAATGTCTATATGTGCTGCTAATTCGACTTAATAAACTCCAGCACAGTTTGTACCACAGTTTATTGCTTTTGGGCACCGCACTCACACATGCATCCAGGACTACAGCACACCGAGCCAGGTCAGAGCAGCCCTGGTTGGTCGGGAGCCTGGGGAGGTCAGCCTGCCAGGCTGGGGCTGCTCCAACCTGGCTCAATATGGTATAGAGGGGCTGGCTGGGGCATGAAGGTGCTTTAGTGTGGAGCTAGCAGGCTGACCTGCTAGCAGTGGGTTGGTGCTTTTGTGCCCCAACCCCCTAACCATTTCTGTTGCCCTCTCACCAACAGAGGAAGCCCACATCCTTCCTATAGTGGGGGGCTCAAAACTGAACACAGTACTCCAGATGTGGCTTCACCAGTGCTGAATAGAGGGGAAGAATCACTTCCCTTGATCTGCTGGCAGTGCTCCTACCAGTGCATCCTAGTATGCCATTAGCCTTCTTCACAACAAGGGCACACTGTTGTCTCATATGCAGCTTACTGTCCACTGTAACCCCCAGGTCCTTTTCTGCAGAGCTGCTGCTTAGCCAATTGGTCCCCAGCCTGCCCCGGTGCATGGGATTGTTCTGTCCTAAGCGCAGGACTTTGTACTTGTCCTTGTTGAACCTCATGAGATTCCTTTCGACCCAATCCTCCACTTGGTCTAGGTCTCTCTGAATCCTAGCCCTACCCTCGAGTGTATCTACTACTCCCGCACCCACACACACACCCAGCTTGGTGTCATCCATAGATTTGCTGAGAGTGCACTCCATGCCATTTTCCAGGTCATTAATGAAGATATTGAACAAAACCGGCCCCAGGAATGGCCCCTGGGGCACGCCACATGAGACCGGCTGCCAACTAGACATCAAGCCATGGATTACTATTCTTTGAGCCTGACAAACCAGCCACTTTCCTATGCACCTTATAATCCATTCATCCAGCCCTTACTTTCTTAGCATGCTTGCAAGAATGTTTTGTGTACCAAAAGCCTTGCTAAAGTCAAGGTAAACCACATCCACTGGTCTTCCTGCATCCACAGAGCCAGTCGCCTCATCACAGAAGGCAATCAGGTTGGTCAGGCATGACTTGCCCTTGGTGAATCCATGTTGACTGCTCCTAATCATCCTTTTTCTCCTCCAAGTGCTTAGAAATGGATTCCTAGAGGACCTGCTCCATGATTTTACCAGAGACTAAGGTAAGGCTGACGGGTCTGTAGTTCCCTGGGTCCTCCTTTTTCCCTTTCTTAAAGGTGTCCACCATATTTGCCCTTTTCCAGTCATCCAGGACCTCTCCCAACTGCCATGAACTTTCAGAGATAATGGCCAGCGGCTCTGCAATCACATCTGCCAACTCCCTCAGCACCCTAAATGTATTGCATCTGGTCCCTCCTCCCCAAACTGTGCTACCACGTGCAGCAGTCTGGGGGCTGACCTTGCCTGTGAAGACTGAGGCAAAAAAAGAAATTTGAGTACTTTTCAGTCTTTTCCGCATAATCTGTCACTAGGTTGCCTCCTCCCTTCAGTGAAGGACCCACACATTTCCCTGATCTTCTTCTTCCTGAAAGACAGCAAGGAATTATAAAATCCCAGGACCTCTCAACAGACAATTGAGTGTCATTGCAATTACGCGCCTTGTCACCTGGACTAAGTCTGTCAATGATAATAGGAGCGATAAATTAAAAGCAAGAAGTCCTAAATACCCTCTAGTATGTTGTGCCAGCACTGTGGCCATCTCATTTAGACACTAAGCAGTTTATAGCAATCTGCATTTGTATACAGGGCCCTATTCTGTCAGCACTTTGGGACAGGATCTGTCTGCGTTCTGTGCCATGATACCGGGCCAAGCACGTGTGCGGTGCTTAATGATTCATCATTATAAAACAAATATTCCAGCAAGAAGCTATTTGGTCTTTGTAATCAACATTAAATCTGTTTTATAGCTTCAGCCCTGCAAGTGCTTGCTCATATTTGAATTAAATTTGCAGACTCTTTTGAGATGTCAGGAGTCCTGAAGCAACAAAACTCTCAGTATTATTCATGGGAGAAAGCCGTCTTCATCCATTCATCCCACCCCCACAACCCTCCTCTGACGAGTAGCATGGGTATTTTTCCCCTCTTTCTTTTATGTATCATTCACTCTAGTGATGGACACTTGGCAGCTCTCACTAGGCCCGTCTCCTGCTTGACAAGAGCATGCAGAAAAAAAATGAACTGTGCCAGCCCCATGACTCAACCCTTTCTTACGCATTCTGGCCGCAGCTCTGTACAGCAGATAATGAAAAGGGAATAATGGCACCTGCAACTCAGACAGGCAGGCATAATTCAGATAAAAACTTGGCTGATGTCACATGCTCACTTAAGAGGCTTATCTACGTCAGGGAAAGCGCCACAGAGAATAACTGTCTCTTATCTGGATTCAATGCCTGCACTTTGAATGAGAAAGAGAAGAAACTACACCATTTTGGCCGTAAAGATAAAATGGGTATAAGGCTGAGTCTGGTAACGGAGCGATGCAGCCTCTTGGTTCTGCTACCGCCTGACTGTGGTTGTGACCAAAAGCCTTCCCATCTGGCTCAGATCCAGAAGCAAAAAGAAAAACTTTGTCGCAACTGGTAGCTGCACCAGGGATGCCAAAGCCTGAATGAGCCACACGGGCAATTCTCTTCTTGTTCCAGGAGGTGAACCCTTCACTTTGGAGGGATACTAGCAGGGGTTGTGCATGGAAGTTTGCTCTCCTGTTATCCATGCTACACCCTTCCTTTGGACAGATTTGAGACCATTGCCCTGCCAACCAGGCTCTCCCCTTGGGTGCTAAGTTTCACAAAGGAAAATAAGGACTAGGCCCCAGCCAAAAGCAGCACTACAAACTGTTACAAACACAAGAACCTCAGAGATATGGTGGACAGATGCAAGAGGCAGACTCATAATGAGACTTAACCAGAAGCTGATTCTGGTTATTAAGGCACGTTCCTGAATAAAAAGGGGCTTGCCACTCTTTTTCCCAGGCAGATTTTCAACAGAGAAATCAATTTATTCCACCATGTTATCATCGGCTGTCATGCTGCCTCAAGCTGGGCTCTAATTAGATCTCTTAAAAAAAGATTGGGCCTGATTGTTAATTGGATGGGAGACCTCCAAGGAAATCCCCCTCCCGCCATAGTTACAAAAAGAGGCGCTCTGATGGCATGACACAACATGGTGCTAGGGAGCACCGTGTTCCTGGACGTCCCCAACTTCTGTATAAGGATTTGATCACTTGCCTTTAATTTAATAGACTATGCCAGTGTCTGCAAGACCAAGGTCTTCGTTCCAGTTCCTGGCTACCTTCCTACTTAGATGATAATACTCTGCTCATTGAAATTCCTGCTTATAATTTTAGTTGTATTTTTCCCTTCCTATCCAAAACTGCTGCATAGCATTTCTAGCCATATTAAACAGCTGTCATGTTCTACCCCAGATGTGGTTGCATTTCAAAGATAGTTGAAAAGACATCTAACCCAACTAAAATATTCAGCTGCCTATAGAAAGCATGTTAGCAATTCAAACTCTCATCAGAAAAGCAGCAGATCTTTCAGGCCCCATGTAATCCTGGTCCAACTAAAGGAAAGATAATGTGTTAATATAATCATTCTCCCAGGCACTCAAGCACTTAATCTTGAGCTATTTTGGACTCCTTCCTCTTCTTTGTCTTATAAACCGAGTTATATCCAAAACTTGCTGCTTTTCCTTTCTGCATGTGCCCATGATTCAATTTTTTCTTTCCATCCCTGCAGCCAGGTTGAGTTCATGTTACTACAGTTCCCGCCACCTGGTATCCCACATCAACCCCTTGAGCTCATTAAAATGCAGCTACTAAAGACATGTCATAGCAACACAACACCATGGCTCGCTGTTGCGTGATGAAACCATACAGCTGCAAAGACATGAATGTCACTGGTAGGAACCTATTTCAAGCCTAACCTCCATTTCAAGCCTAACCTCAAGAGTTGAAGATCAGGATACTAATGTCAGACCTGTACAAGCACCTTGTAGGAGGGAGTCTCAGACCACTGCTCCACTTTCCTGTTTCCACACAACCTACCTTCCCTTATAATCTTCTTGCTACCTCTGCTCTAATATTAGATTATGTCAACATTATAAACTCACTAGGGGGGACCAGAAGGGTTTGGGGGAGACGCTGTTTCCCCTAGCGCCCGCTGGCATAACAAGGAGTAATGGGCACAAGTTGTTGGAGAGGAGGTATAGATTGGACATCTGCAAAAACTACTTCACAGTTAGGGCGGCTAGGAGCTGGAACCAACTTCCAAGGGAAGTGGTGCTGGCCCCTACCCTGGGGGTCTTTAAGAAGAGGCTGGATGCCTA
>NW_017728992.1:200198000-200212926 GCF_001723915.1 Gavialis gangeticus
TATAGATTGGACATCCGCAAAAACTACTTCACAGTTAGGGCGGCTAGGAGCTGGAACCAACTTCCAAGGGAAGTGGTGCTGGCCCCTACCCTGGGGGTCTTTAAGAAGAGGCTGGATGCCTACCTGGCTGGACTCATTTGAGTCCCGTTTTTTGTTTTGGGGTTTTGTTGTTCTCCCGCCCTGGCGGGGGGTCGGGCTAGAAGATCTACTAGGTCCCTTCCGACCCTAAATCTATGAAACTATGAAACAGTTCACACGATGTCCTTAACCCTGTATAGCTAGGAAGCAGCAGGTGACTTGTTCTCTCTGCGAAGAGTGTGGGAATCTTTCCTGTCAAACATCAATTGAAGCTTTAAGTTGCTGAAATAAAACAACTTTAAATGAGGTGCAATAAAGTGCAGGGTGGTCTGCAGATTCCTTCAGAAGCAGACAAGGAGAAAAAGGGAAGAAGTGAGCTCCTTCTCCTCTGATCTGCTAAATGGCGCCAATGCAAACCATTATACTGGAGGATAGAGGGTCAAGTCATATCTCTGTATATCACAACTTGAGCCAGGGGACTGCCTTGGCATGCAAAGTTACCCCAGGAACAAGGATGTCTGTAAGCAGATCCGACAGACTAACTCAAATGCCTGTCAGCACACTGAGCAGATGATGGCAAAGCTGCAGAGCTGACAGATTCACCTGAAAGTTGGGTGATTCAGCAGCACCCCCAGCGTCTCATCCAAGTCACCTGCTGGGTCCCTCTAAATCAGGGGTGGGCAAAATGGCAGATTGGGCCAGTGGCCTGACTCCATTTCCCAGCAGCCCTTGTCTGCATCGCTGCGGCCAGTTTCCATGAAGACCACAGAGGCGGTGGTGCTGGGACAGCGTGGGGCCAGGGTTTCCATGAAGACGGACCCCAGAAGCACTGGCAGGGCATGCAGCTGGGCTGGGAGCTGCTCCATGGCTGGGGCTGGGATCTTGCAGTGGTGGCAGCATGGTCTGGAGCTGGGGCAGAGCTGCGATCTGCTGCCTGCACGCCCCTGCCAGGTGGATCAGCGGATCACAGCTCGGCCCCGGTTCCAGACCATGCTTTCACTGCTGCAAAACCCCAGCCCCGGAAATGCTCCTCGCCCAGCCACATGCCCCACTCTTGCTGCTGGGGCCAGTCGCAATGGAAACCCTGGCCCCACGCTGTCATGGTACGGCCCTGGCTGGGGTCTCCATGGAAACCAGCCACAGCGACGTGGGCAGGGGCTGCTGGGAAATGGAGTCCACCATGGGCCCAATCTGGCCCACAGGCAAGACTTTGCCTACCTCTGCTTTAAATCCTGTTTCTTACATTCTTTTGGATCATCACCAGTTTTTGTACAGTCTACTCCACACGCGGCATTACTGCTCTCTGAAACTTAAACTTTCGGTTTTAGAAGCTGACTTACTGGCATTGTTTCCTTTAGCATCCTCACTGTAATTCTTTCTCTTAGTGAACCAAGCCCTCGCACTGTAGCTCCAAGAGGCTGTAAACACTTCAAGTCCATGTAAACTGCATGCATCACCCATAATAACTGTTGGCATATATACCATTGCCATAACCATTACCAGCAGATGTTAATAGACAGCTTGTTAGGAGAGAGTGAGCAATATCAAAAATACTGTCTAGGAACAAGCAGATGCTTGAGAAAACAGGCTCAGTCTCTTACGGACGATCAGAGGGAGTGAAAATGGTGAACTCAATGAGTGGTGCAGGGGTACTGAACTCAGTGAATCAATAGCAAGAGCATCCTGGCTGATCCCAAACACTGCCCATGTTTGGGAAGAAGACTAGCATCTCAGACAGCCCTAAGTTATTGCCTACTCAAGGGACAAAGTGCTGATTTACCAGTGGTCCGACAGCAGCAAATGAAATGAAGCCCAGTGCAGCCATGATCATGCTGAAAAGAGAGTGAAGTTTATATAGACTGTCGGTCCACTTGGATCAACAGGGAATACTGCATGCAACATCCATGCTGCAGCCCTTGAGGTGGTGCTACCTTTGAGGGACTCTTACTAGTTTCTTCAGAGAACAATACAAGTCGTACACCAAGCCTTGACTTCTAGCTAGCATGGATCCTCAATGGGTCAACCGCTACAGCAGACAGAGAACAATGCTTTAGAGGCAGCATAGGCTCTACCCGCTATCCCCTCTCCCCCCCATATTGCTAACAGAGGACACATGGGTTCAGGCTGACCATCTAACCTTGTCACTTAACATTTCAAGTATTTGGAGGAAAGAATCTAACCAAACTAAAATAGTCATCCACCTATGGAAAGCAAAAAAAAAGATGGAAACAGAGAAGAACTGGTTAAAAACAAATCATTGAAAATGGTCAGAAAATAGTGAGAGAGAGAACTTTTTGTGGAAACTGCTGTGTGCGCTCTTTTTTCTTCCCTATAAAAAAAGGAAACCTGGAAATGCAGTGTTTAAAAACCAGAATGTTTGCAGAGAATGGGTTGTCTTTTTTCCTAAAAATGAACATTTTTGAAAGACTTTTTTTTTCCAGCAACATTTCTGTTTTAAAAATGCCACTTTGAAAAGTTTTGCATGAATTTTTCAGGGGAGCTTTGCAAATTAGTAACAAGTCATTTCTAATAGCAGGCATACCACAGATGCAATGCACTGTAACATCTAACTAGACAGTGCTACCCACTCCTTAAGCCAACAGTGATTCTGCTCTAGATTTCCTGTTGCCAGGTTGTCAATAGTTTGCCTGCTCTGCACCTGAGTCTGAATAGCATGCTAGAGAAATCAATGATTTTATGAATCAGCAGCCAGATACTGAACAGTATAAACTCACTTTGGATTCAATCTGCAGGTACCAGGAGAAGCTTGGAAAAGACAGAATGACATCTTCTCATGAAGAATAACTCATCCTCCAAAGTAATTCAAAGGCAAAGGAAAGGAGACAGCTGACTGTGATTTGTTGGGTTCAGAAGCCAAGGTATCATCACAGTATGGACTACCTAATTATCTACAGCTGCCTGATTCTCTACCTCATGCAGTCATTTAAACCAATGGACTTCATATTCAGTTGTGTTTTACTTCTTCGGCAATCCCTCTCAGTCTAGGGTAACTGTCTTCCATGACTGTCTTGTGGGTCCGAAGATGGCTGATAAGACCAATCTGGGATGGACAGACTCGGTGGCAACATGGGCGTGCGTTTCCGTGCAGGGTGGGTGGCTCCAGATCCTTGATTCAGTTCATGGCAGACTGTTTCTGCTGCTCCCACTTTTCCATCTCCTGTCGTCATCATAAGGTTTCAAAATACTGAGATCCTTGCAGCAGACTCGTTCTCAATTTGGGGCAATCCTGGACAACATTTTCCCACGAGATGGTGTCAATGATGCATTTTTTTCAAGTTGGCCTTGTGGACATCTTTGAAACACTTTCCCTACCCTCATCTTGAGCATACACCTTGGCTGAGCTGGGAGAATAAAACTTGCTTCAGGAGACTGGAGTCGGACATCCAGATGTTGTGGCTGATACAGCAAAGTTGACGTTGGATGATCATCGCCTCAATGCTTGTGGAGCTTGTTTGTGAAATGACGCTAACATTGGTGAGTTTACCTTCTTACTGGACTTGAAGGATCTTCTGCAGGCAGCATTGATGGTACTTCTCCAACAACTAGAGGGGTTTCGTGTATGTTGTCCGTGTCTCAACTCGGTACACTAAAGTGGGGATCACAACTGCTTGATAAACAAATCAACAAAGAAATCTAACAATGCCTCAAATCTGCAAAGTGCAGCCTGCAGACACCTGAAGAAAAGGATGTTTGAAGATTGCGACATCAGATCCGAAACCAAGTTCATGCGTTTTACATCCTCCTTGACAGTGACAGAAACACAGAAGAAAATGTCGGGCTGTGGAGAATCAATTTCTCTCCACTTCCTCCCCGCCCTTTTTCTCACACAGTCACAGGTTTGGCCCTAAACACCTCCCATTTATGGTCCCCAATCATGCACAGAACAAGATCTCAATCTGCAAAGAATCATTGGGGCCAAGAGGAAAAGACCTATCAGGTCACGCATGTTCAATCCCAGGGGCCAGTGCAGAACTGCTTTCTACAACATATTCTCGAGGGTTTTGTTCAACCTTGTTTAAAAGATTTAAAATGCCAGCACTTCTGTCCTTTCCTGTAGGACTCTATTCCACTGTATAACAGAACCTGCCATTAGGGAGTTTTTCTGATATACAACATATGCTTTTCTCTACTATGTTATTACTCTTCTTCCACACCCCCACACCAACGTACAACAGTGCTCTCCTTCTTTGCTCTTTATTCCTTTGGAATACTTGGATGGCCATGTCTCACTTTAGCTAGCCCATAAGATTTTTGTATAGAAGAATTCAGGGCACAATCCTGCAACATGGGAATCAACAGGAGTTTAATGAGTGAGGTGTATCTATACCAGTGATTCTTAGCCCATGTGCCACGACACACTGGGATGCCTTGAGATTCCTTCCAGGGTGCCATACAATGTTAGTAAGGTGACGTATGCAAAAACGGTTCACAAGATTTCCAACAGGAATCCAGAGTGTCACAACCATGCCAATTGGCTGTGGTCTTTCTGAGTTCCTTACAACAGAAAAACTGCTCTATTATTTTTCACTCAATCAAAAAAAAAGTGAAAGCTAAGAGCTGGCATTTTCCAAGGGATGAGTTGAGACCAACAAGGGGTGCCTTGAGACTAAGACTGTTGAGAAATGCCAATCCATACAAATTTAGTTTACCAACTTCAAATCCCTCCCCTGATCCTTTTTATTACTGTTCTACTCTTCTACTATTCTAGTACTATTCTCCTATTATTATTAGAATAGTACTATTCTATTATTAGAATAGTATTATTCTAATTAGAACTATTATTATTAGAATAGTACTGTTCTAGTACTATTCTACTATTATTATTACTATTCACTGATTTTTCAAATTTTTCAATATCTTCCCTAGAGCTGGACAGCACATTCTAGTTAGTACACAGGACCATAATCAACAGGATTATAAATTCCTTGGTAGCCATCCATTGCCTTTGCCTTTTGCCTTTGCCAATGCCTTTGCATACAGAGCTCAGAATGAGCAGGGCTTTCTAGCACATATTTATGCCATTACACTGCAAACTCGCATTGAAATTCTCATACTGTAACACCCCAAGGTCTCATTTGTCATTGCTGCTTTCTAAGAAACTTCCTCCTACTGAATATCTCTGATTCAGATTATTTCCCTAGATCTGTTATATATATGCACACATACCTCTGTGTGTGTGTACAACAATAATAATGTGCAACTGCAAATGGAAACGTCCTTCCTGAACAAATTGTTATTATTTTCTTTAACTGGAAATGCAATGGTGTATAATTCATTAGCAGTGATGTGGGAGCCCTCAGTAAGGGCAGAGGACTGACTCATGTAAGGTGGATCAGGAGTTCCATTTGAATGATATTTCTGAGTAGGAAGACAAAATATTGTATCCGGAAAGAAATACAGAGGCTTGTGAGCTAATGATCCTGCAAAACCGAAAATGAATCAGACCTCTTTCTTCCTTCACTATGCTCCAATGTCTAGAGAAGAGACTGAGAAATTTATGAGGTTTTTTTGGCACTTGCTTATTTATTTTTAACTTTAAAATTCACACATCAAAGATGTGGAGTCTGATCTTCCCTGGTTCTAAAGGAGGGTTCACTGAATGTCAGAGAAAGGTGGACCAGAAGTTCCCTTAGTCTTCATTCATGGGGTTGTGGCACTGGACCTTAACAGAACCCCTTGTTAACGACATATTAACAGTCAAGCAAGCAGAATGTTTTAAAATAGCAACAAAAAAAAATCACATGTCTCCATCAGTCATTTCCATCTCATCTACAACCCTTTATTTGACCTATGGGAGTGATCATCCTCAGTCATGAGGACTCACCAATGATGAGTCATTTCCTTTAAACTCAGCTGCTAGGGACGGAAATTACACATAAACTGGTATAAGTGATCAGAAACCAGTTCAAATCTGTAACACACAAGAAGTTCCGTGCATATAAACCACTTTCAAAATGGCTGAAACCAGCTTAAGATACATCTGGATGAATGTAGTATCAGACTTAACTGATATAGGTTTATTGAACTTCTGTCCCAGATCTCCTCCAGATTCAAGTTAACTCAGTCTTCCAGCATCCCAGAATGCTTTGCACCTACCCCACAACCGCCCCTTCACAAGGTGGGTGAGTGAGTTTGCCTTGGCCCAAGCTGTCTGCTCCAGCAGAGCATGGAGGTGTACTCTAGCACCCCCTGGCTTCTTGCCTGGGCCACTGCAGGCACGTGGCTGCATTTCTGGAATCAAAAGTGAATGTCTGTACATTTGCTTATTGGTTCAATCTACACAGCTTAGACTAACCCGCGAAGACTGAATTGATTCAACCTTGGGCTTTTTGACTGTCTGTACTTAGCCATCATCATCATCCTGCCCATTCTGCTAGAGTCCACAGCATTTCTCATGAAAGTTGTATGTCCTGAACAGTTGCTATATCTAGCCCATACATTCAAGCACATACAGAAAGCTCTTTTGGAAGAAACAAGATGAGAACATAGGACAGCTAAGGAGGTTCTCAGGAACCATGAAAAAAACTCACTCATGATCTAGCCCAGCAGGTCTCAAACTGTGGTACATGTACCACCAGTGGTAGTCAGACAACCTGAGAGTGGTACACAGAAGGCAGGGGGAGGGGCACACACACATACAGACACCCAGCCCAACCTGCTGCAGGCAGCCAGAAACACAGCCCAGCTGCATGTGCAACAGCGTCCAGCAGGTAAGTGTGTTGAGGGGAAGGGGTGTGGGGGAGGGACGGAATGGGGGGAGCAGATTGAGGCCCCCACAGTGAGGGAGGGAGTGAGGCAAAGGCAGGGGCAGGGGTGAATAGGGGCCCAGGGGGGATGCGGGTGGGAGTCCTGGACAGCTCATCCAGGGGCAAAGGGGGGCTCCCACCACTGTGCACACCCTGGGGTAGGTGCAGGGGGTGCCTACCCCCCAGGTTTGTGCATGGGGCTGAGGTGGGCTGCCATTGCCTCGTGGCCACACACGACACTATGTGCCTTCCATGCACTGGCTGCCCAGCAGCAGAAGGCGCACATGGCATTGCATGCAGCTCCTGAGATGACAGCAGCGGAGAGCAGAGAACAGTGTGCACTGGCAGCCGCTTCCACCTCACATATAAATCCAGGGGGCAGGTGGCCCTTGTGCCTACCCCAGGGTGCATGTTGTGGCAGGAACAGCCTCCCGCCGCACCCCTGGAAAGGCCGAGATCACCCTGGGAAGGACTGTGGTGGACAGAGGTGCCCATTGGCACCTGAGGTGGGCCCTGGCTGGGCCTGCACAGCTCCCTGAGGGGACACCACCTGGCTGAGGCAGAATGCCAGGTTTGGCCTCCCTGCACACTCTTTTTTGGCTCCGAGCTCAGCCTCCCTACATGCCAGGCACAGTGCAAGCAGGGTGGAGCCAACCCCGCTGCAAGGGCCTAGCTACAAGAGCTCCTGGTAACAGCTGCCACAGCTACCCCAGCCTGCCCAAACCCCTGCATTGCCCACCCACAGCTCCCCGCAAGGGGCCAGGGCCAGGGCAGGCGCTGCACAGAACCACTGTCCTGCAGGCTCCTGGATGGCTTGGCTCTGAGCGCCACCTGCGGCAGCTATTCCCAGAGCCCAGGGAGTCCTTGCTGCAGCCCAGGGGGCTCTGCCCTGCATGCGGAGTATTTGAACCAGCAGCATGCTAATACCTCCCAGGTTGAAGCTGTACACCAAACTTTCCAGCTACTAAAAACTGCTGTCCAGTAAATGAGCCATGAAATGCAGGATGGGATAAGTACAGTATTGAATCTTAAAATTGATGCACATGCCAATTAGCAATTCTAAGAGCCAGGAGGCTTTTACCTTTTCAGTAGGCTGCTAGTGAGCAGTAGATCTGTGTGCACAAAACAAATCACGGCATTTTTATTTCCTTTTTCTTCTTTACTGTTTACAAACATCAGCCTTTTCCATGCCAGTCTATGACATATGCAACCTACTGTAGGCTTGGGGGAGGCAGCAGAGTGAGACACACCATTTAATGTTCCTGACTGAGCATAATCAGAGTCATCCATCATTTTTGTTTTCCATTCCCATCAAATAGGAATAGGCAAACTTGACTGGTTGAAAATACAAAAGCTACCTATCAAAGCTTTGCTCAGAACTCCAACCTAATGTTTTTCCTCTTTTCTTCAGCATTTTTAGGTTAGAAATAGGCTCCTAATATTTGTAACTAAATATTTTTTCATGTTCATTCCCCTCTGAGCTCCTGGGCCCCTCTTAGCACCCAACTCTAAACTGACAAAATCAAAATATGTCTTTACTGTGATTTCTGAGCAGCTTGCAGGCAATTTGAATCATATCATTATTATCTGTATAGCCAGAGTGCCTGGCTACCTGAGAAATGGTCGAGGAACTCACTGTGGGAGACGTTTTGCAAACACAGAACAAAAATTAGGTCTTTCATTCTTTACAGGACTCCTGTGGACTTGCGAATTATCTTCACCTTGCAGAGGGAGCGCCAGTGACGGAGGGAGGTTAATTATGGTGCTATAGGAAGGTATATACTTTAAATACCTTGAAGCAGCCATCACAGAAGATGCTACGTCAGAAAAAGAAGGAAAAAAAAAAAGAATAGCCATCACCATTGGACAACTTGCAAAGCTGAAAAATATCTGGGCTAGCAACAACATCACAACGAAAATGAAACTCCACCTACTATCTGCTGTTGTCATTTCAACAACTCTCTGTGGCTGCATGCCCTGGACACTCACTAGGGCACTGGAAAAGCAAACTGGGACCTTGGAAATGCAGTGCTTTAGAGGACTTCTATGCATACCCTATGCTGCACGCAGAGCAAATGAATCTGTGAAAGATCAAATCAGACAAGAAGTTAGCAAATATGAACCCTTACTTGAAATCATAAGAACAGGAATGATGCAGTGGTTCGGACATGTAACAAGAAGCCCCAGAACCCGTACCAACACCATCCTGCAGGGTGCTGTGGATGGGCAAAGAAGAGGAAGACCTAGGACAAGCTGAAGCACAACATCAAAGACTGGGTGGGATTAAAACTGATCAATTGTACAAGGATTGCAAAAGATGGGAAAGAATGGAGGAAAGTTACTGCTACATCAAAGGGGCCCCAAAGGTTGGTGCAGCCTTAGGACGGACTTGACTTTATAGGAAGGTATAACCAAGAGAGAGGAGATGAAAATGAGATCCTATGACCCCAGCTGACTTCCTGCCCTTTGGGCGGGGGGCTGGACTTGATGATCTTCCGAGCTCCCTTCCAGCCCTAATGTCTATGAAATCTATGAAAAGCAAAGTTTAGATGAACTCTCAAAAAAGAAAGGGAGAGTTGTTGAACTGTGGAATAGTTTCCCAGGAACAATGGGGGAAAACCATTTAAAACTAAGCTGGATCAGGCATTTGCTGGAAGATTGGGTGAGCTAACCTAAAGGGCCTTTTCCATCTTTAATTTCCAAGATGGTGTTTAAGTCCAGATAAATTCCCCTGAATTCAGTGCATTTGCTACAGATTTGCAGGTGGGCAGCTGCAGAATTTGGCTCAATGGCTGTGCTATTCCCCTTGGCTACTCAGCACACCAAAAATAATATTAGGGCACTCATGCAGAGCATCTGTAAAACAGAAAAATCTGGCTTCTGCCCGATACTACCTGAGCCTGGATTTGGCCAGCTTGGCTACAACTGAGAGATCAGCAAACTAACATAGGATTTAAGCCTTGGCCGTAGCAATGTCCTGGGCTCCGCTACAGAGGGAGCAATGCTCCTGTGTATGTGCTATCTGTCACATGCAATGATGTTGATCTTTCCTCTTGAACGCTGCAAGTGTCCATCGTGATCAGCCTTCCCCAAAGATATTCTTTACACTCTGCAGGCCTAATGTGACTTCAGTGGGAGTTTGACTCTGAATGAGAAAGAAAAGTGGCTGCTGGAGTTTGGTGGAGGCAACGTTTCCACAAAGTAACATCCCCGTATGTGCTAGTAGCTGCACTTTAAGGCTTTGTAGCAAAAGCTCCACTTCCAGGCTGGGCACAGTTTGCACTGTGCCTCATTTCTGATGGAGCTTAGTTTCTTCGGAGGAGCCCAGAGCAGCGTGACGGAGCTGCTGTCATCGTGCACACACACTCGAGCAGAAATGCCAGTTGTTTCCGAGCTCCCCACAACGACCTCCTAACCCAGCCGCAGCAGCATAATAATGTGGGAAACGTCCTTGCCTCTGAAAAGTGTCAGCTCATGGACTGAAAGAATCTGTCTCCTAGACCAAAGCCCAGTGCACCAGAATGTCTAGCGGTGATAGCTAATTTGTTTTTTATTACCAAGGAAGTGGGTGGTATGTGGCCTAATGGAGAGGAAAGTAAAAAATACCCTTTGAGGGGGAAAATTGTCTCAAGACGTAGTGCCTCAAACAAAGATCTTGTCTACCCTGCCTTCTTTCTCCTTGTTCTCTCGTTCTTTCTCATTGCCATGCCTCCTCCTCCCCTTTCCTTGCCCCATCACGTCTCTCTCGGTCCCATTCCTTTCTCTTCCATTACCATCCCTTATTTCTTTTGCTTTCTCTCTCCCATCTCTCTTTAACTGCTCTCTTCTCTTTTCCTTTCCTCTTTCTATGTCCTCTCCTCTCTCATGCCTGCATCTCACTCTTTCATTCCCTCTGTTCCCTTCTCTCCCTTTCCCTTCATTAGCTACTGGAAGCAACTACCTCGTCAGAGAGCACTCAACAATTTAGGCAACTTTATGGCCTATAATCATGCCAAACAACAGTTGCTCTATGATCATAACAGCCAGCTATAAAACACTGACCCTATCTTCCTAGACAGGATTAATTCCTGCACAATATATTATAAAATTAGCCATCCTTAGCAGAGGAGCAGAGACCCATTGTATTCACAAATACACAATTCAACAGTACTTGCAGAATCAATATGCAGCAGCACTATGAAACAATGGGCCTCGTCAAGTTGTTAGATTGAGATGTAAAGCAACTGTCTTTTGGTTAGCTCAAGCACTTGAGCCTGTTACCTAACATTTCAGAGGCAAATCTACACAATGTGAAGCTGCTCCCCAACACTTTTACTCCTTCTCTCCCTTGCCACAGAGCAGCACATGTAATTAAAGCAGGTAGGATGCAGAGGGAAGTCACTAGCAGGTCTCCATATTTAGGGGTTCCTCAGAAAGTGGCCTGCCCCATCACCAAAAAGCTTAACCCTTACCAGGATTCTGGGACTTGCAGGCGAACCCAGGACTTTCCTCATTTTAGCCACAGGCCCTGTTGGAGAAGGAGCTGTCTGTAAATCCCAAAGCCAGCTCTTTGACCTCTGTAAGCCAGCAGACCTCTATAGAAGTCAGAAGACCTGCTTTGATTTACACTAGCTGAAGATCTGACCTCACAGCCCCTCTTTGAAAGATGGCGAGCACATCTACATGAGATGCTTAATGAGTGATAGCCTAATAACACTGCACAGTAGTGTGACGGGTAAAAACCATGCTAATATGCTACTGCGCAGTAGTATTTGGCTTGTGTGCAGTAAGTATCACAAAAAAGTGTGCTGACGCTACTGTGTAGTACCTGTAGTTACTGTGCATTTAATTAGTCCTTCATTAAGCAAGTGCTAAACTAAATGCGCAGTAACTACTGTGCATTAATGAACATGTAGACACGCCCTGTGCATCTCTGAGTGAGCTAGTGTGACCGTGTCGGTGTTTGGGTTTTGAGAAGCCTCGCCCACCCACTGCTTTCACCGTGGCAATAGGTACTCGCATATACACAGAGACAAATGACTTCTACCCAACGTTACCATTCTCTCGTATGCAGTTGTGATCACAGCTGTGCCTGTGCAAGACCTAGCAATGTTGCCTTGCGAGTGTCCATGCACTCGCTGCCTGCAGGCACGTGCCAGGTGAAACGGCACTTTCTTCCAAGGTACCTTTTTCTGGTGTCAAATCCAAACAAAGCAGAGTGCGGTCAAAACTGCTGAGTTTGACCTAGTTTCCCCTAGCAAACTTTCCAGAACTGCTTAACTATGCATGATTTTGACAGAGGATGAACAGAGCAGCTCAATTGACACTGATGTACTCAGATAGGGACTTGGTTTGCTCACACAGCTGGCTAAGTCTAGCATTAGTAGAGCCTGTCTTGAGATGCTACATAAAAAGTAAGAACCTACTCCCACTCCTAAGTAATGAACATGCAGTAATAGCACTAGTCCTCCAGCTCAGGTGGTTTTGGGGTCTGATCCAGACCCCAGTGACATCTGCGAGGTTTGAACCAAGTTAATTTTGCTGGTGGTGCTAAATGAAAACTCCACTGAGGCCTATGCTAGACGATCATTGCACAAACAGCAGCAAAACTTTCTGGGAAACTCAGTCTTAGCTTCAGTGAGAACCAGAGAAGAAACCAATGACCGAGGCATGTTGAGGCAGTCGCTAACCCAAGGAATCCCCCAAATGACCATTTCAAATCGTCACGCTCAGCTCCAAGGCACCATACCCAAAACACAAAGATGACTAAAACCTACCAGAGGGAAAAGCAGAAGAGATGAGAGCACTGCCAACGCCCGCCCCCTGCAAAGAGAGGTGAGAAGCTGGTAAACGCACGCTCAGAAGTTTCTTGGAAAAGAACCATGCCTCACACATCAGAGGAAGGCAAACATTTCCCAGAACCCTGCCAGTCCGAACCAGGGGAACAATTCCTTCCTGCCCCCCAGTTTGGTGACTGGCTCCAAACAGAAGGACAAAACCTTCCAGGCTCCAAGTTTTCTCATAGCAGCAGGGAGGTGGAAAAAATGAAAACAGGCCAGAAGCATTCATCAAGAGGGAAAAAAAATAGTCCTTCCCAGCCCCAAATGGAATCCAGCAAAAGTCCTGAGGCACGAGACTGCCACACTACAAGTGCTATTGCATACCTCAGTCTTGGGACTACCGAGCCGTGACTCCAGAAGACCCCGTCCTCGGAGACCTTCCCTTCCATCAGTGCATCTCCGCTTATACAACAGCGGTTCAGAAACAAAACAAGCTTTGTGCAAGTTTGTCGCCTTGCACTTCTGCAGCCACCAGCCACCCAAAAGGTCCGAACCAAAGGAAAGGAGCAGGCCGCGTTGGTTTTCTCCTGTTTAAAAATTGACACTGGCCTCGATTTCCTCTCCACCCGGAGGAAAAATGCCCAAACTCTTTAAATGAAAAGTTGGTAAGCTTTTGACTCTGTGAGGGCAGAATGGGAATTTGATCATACAAAAGACATTTCATTTTGTCTTATTAGAGGCTGACTGTTGCGGAAGGTGTTCAGTCATTGAGAATGATTATGGACTCTTGAATTATTGATAGCACGAACTGGATTACACTCTGCAATGCTTTTAGCTTAATTGGCCAACCAGTCATTGCTTCATTTCTATACTTTTTATGTTTTGGGGTTTTTTTAATCCTGGCCACGTGACAGTTTCTGGCCTTTTCTTTTTCCGTTGTTGCCAAGCTGACTCTGATCCCTGAAAGAAAGCGCTGAGGCAGTGGCCAGGCTGCGTTCCTACCGTGCTGCAAGGACCCACTAATGAAAATGATGCTGACTTCCTTGAAGCCCAAATGTGATTTCAGGAGGGGGAAGGGACCCAAGCCAACAGCACTTCTCTCTGAAAGGGGAATGTGAGATGGCGGAGAGATACCACGCTGCCCTATGCTGACCACCCCCCGAATCCATTTGCCTGCCACCAGCACCGTCCCTTTTCCTATTCTACGGCCAGACCCCTCATGCCTATCCTCTTCTCCACTTGTATCTGATATTCGCTTCCTCCATTTTCCTCAATGCCTCCTTTCCCCTCTCACACAGGAACCACCAACTCAAAAGAGGAGACCTATGAGCCACATTGGCTACTTATACTTCACCCCTCCCAAGTTGGTGCAAACTGCATCTTGTGAAATCCAGCAGCATTCAGCAAGACAAGCAAATTGCTTGTTAAACACAGGGACCGGAGATAAAAAATACCATTATTTGCATAGGCTTTGAGTAATCCTGTGTGCACCCAAGCTCTGGGCTGTGCCCCTCTTGATTGTTTAAATTCAGCTGTCACTTTAAAGCATTAGCTGAGATAGATTCGCTGTATATGAATGCGCCCCATCCTTTATAGACTCACTACATTTTAACTGGCTTCAAAGTGTGGTTTCCTACAACTGCTTTGCATTTTAACCTTAAGGGCGAGAGAGGCACACACTGGAAAGACCTGCCTGATATGAACGGGGCCCTATACACATGGGAGAAATTTAGCTCCCTATGAGAAAGGAAAGGAAATAAGAAATGTGGGAGAGAAAGGAAAAGAAAGAGGAAGAGAAGAGAGAGAGAAAAAAGCAGAAGAGAGAGAAAAGATGAGAGAGAAACAGAGAGCAGAGAAAACAAGAACTCAGTGAAAGAGCAGAGAGTGAAGAGGACAGAAGATGAACAGAGACAAGAAGAGCAGAAAAAAATGAGACAAGCAAAGAAGAAGGTAGTGGAAAAGATACGATAGAGGGAAGATAAAGTGATAGAGTGAGGGAAAGATGAGAAAAATTTCTTCAGCTCAAACTCAGGGGTCAGTAAGGCTAGGGACAGAAGTTACACATAAACTGGTTTAAGTGATCAGAAACCAGTTTAAACCTGGAACAGAACATACCCGTACCATGCTTCTGCCCCATTGCTCTTCACTCAAGGAAGGGGTGAGGGGCAGAGGGCAGCTCTTGCTGGGGTTTTCTCCCTTACTCAAGCAGAAAGCAGGGGTCATGATCATGTCCCGGCCCAGAACTGGCATGCTGAGGGAGGGGGGTTTGAACCCCCTCCTTCTCCACCTAAGCTTGCAAGCCTTGGGCCTGGGTATCCCCAT
>NW_017728992.1:200213802-200224158 GCF_001723915.1 Gavialis gangeticus
TACCCCCCCCCTTCCCCCCCCAGACGCTAAACCCTTGGGCCGGGGTTCCCCCCGCCCCCCCCCCCCCCCCCAGTGAATAGCAAGGGGCAGGAAAAGGCCTGGCAGGGGGTGACAGGGCCAGGGAAGGGGTTTAAAACCCTTCCCTCCCCACCTCAGCCTGCGAGCCCCTAGCTGGGATGTGGCCATGCCCCCCAATCTCTGCTCAAAGAAGGGGCAAAATGCTGGCAGGGATTGCCTCTTCCCCTTGAGCAGGGAGCAGGGGACAGAAGCCTGGCAGGGGCTGCCCACTAGAAGGACCAGAGCTGGGGCCCATGCGAGACTGGGAGAGGGTTTAAACCCACCCCACCTCAGTTTGTGAGCCCCAGGCTGGGGCATGGCCACATGCCCTCCGACTGAGCAGGGAAGCGGGGAAAGCCTTGGAGGGCTTCTCTCCTCCCTTCCCTTTGGCAGTGGCTCAAGCATCCCCCAGCTTCTGGCCTGGGCCACTGCAAGCATATGGCTGCTTTTCTGGAATCAGAAGTGAATGTCTGTTCACTTGCTTCCTGGTTCAAGCTATGCAGTTCAGACTAACCTGCAAAAATTGAATGAATTCCACCTCAGCCTTTTTGACTGCCTATACTTAGCCTCAGAAACAACTGAAATGTCTGTAAAATAGTGCAAGGAGCTTGGGCAAAGTAAAAAGCGTTTGAACTATTGGTGCATGACTTGGGTCTGCACATAATGTGGATAACAGAAACAGGTGGAACAGGACTGGAAGATTGGTATCGAAAGCTATACACTGTTCAGGAAAGACAGCCAGACAGGTAAAGGAGGTTGGGTAGCCCTGTATGTAAAGAAATGATCAGTAAAAAAGAAATAAGAAATGAACGCAATGATAAACAGCAACTGTCTGGGTCAAATCACTTTGGGGTAGAATGGTAAGAGAGGTCCTATGTAAGTGACCCCCCATTAGGTCAGATTTGGTTATGGATAGGGATCTCTGTATTATTAGAGAAATAAATGCTACTGGGAAATGTGTAATAAGGGAGGTATCAACATCACAGGAATGAATTGGAGAAACAGTTTCTACTAATAATGGTAGGTCCTAGATATTCTTGGGGGTGATAAGCTCACAGGTTTTTCCACCAACTAGTCATGGGCCTAACAGGTAATGCTATTTTAGTCTTGTTTTTAGTAACTTGTTACCCTGCAAAGGTAAAAAATGTGTATAGAAGGGCTCCAAACCTAACTGGATGAGTAACCGTCTATACAACCATAATTCAGGAGAAATCTTTTTTTCTTTATTCTGTCTTTCAAAAACAAGTTGCGTGCCTTATTTGGGGAGGTTTGGTTGTGAGAAAACAACAGTGACTGAGAGCATGGAAATAAATGGCAAATGAGATGACACGCAGCACGGGTCTTCCAAAAGCAGCAGATACCTTTTTAATAAGATAACTGATTTGTGTACACAAAAGCAATGCAATCTGCGCAATCTCGGCGGAAATTACTAATGGAACTGGAGAAAGTGGGGATTAGCACAAGAACTGAATGGTAGGTAATGATGTGGCTAAAGGGGAAGTAACAACCAGTTGGTGTGAACGGGGAAGTAGCTGGCTGTGATCGCTTCCCCCAAGATGCAGCAGCCCTTGAGAAGGCGTACATGCTCTCTCCCACGTGGCTCATGTACCGTTCAAGAAAATAAAAAACCACAGCGGCGTGTTCCTTAGGAGAACGATCTCCATTCCTGCTGACTTGAAGGAAACTGAGATCACAGAGAGTGCAAGCTGCCTTTGGCCAGTCTGTGCCAACAGAGAAAGACTGAAAGGGGGCAAGGAAGTGCTTTGCTTGCAACAGAGAAGATTTGCAGAGGGTGATTCCATGTGCAGTAAATCTCCCCTATTACAGATTTGGCTCGAGAAAAGGATGGAAGTCCCAGAGCCTCTTGTCTTCTCACTCACTCTTAACCCCAGTGACTGCAGAGAGGCCATTCTTGATACATTTACATATTATGAGAGACAGCAGCACTCAGCCCAAAGTCCTTGGGTTGAGTCTCCGATCTGCCATTGATCCCCTGTTGGCTGGATTCAACTGTCTCAAGTCAGCATTTTACCGAGATTCAGGCAGAAGTTAGACACCCAAGTCCTAAGGAACCATTCAAATTGCTTTGTCAGTCTGCACATGGAAATAGTCTAGGCAGAGGCACATACACAGACTTCTGAGGGCACTTGCACAGAGTAGTGTCCTTCCTGCTCTGGATGACCTAGAAGCTCTCTCGTACTACAAGTACTCCAGAAGCTCTAATTTCCATGATCTTAGCATCACAGATTAGGGTGTGAAGGGACCTCAGGAGGTCACATCTAGTCCAACCCTCTGCTCAAAGCAGGACCAGCCCCAACTAAATCATCCCACCCAGGGCTTTAGTCCAGTCAGGCCTTAAAAACCTCCAAGGATGGAGACTCCGACACCTCCCTAGGTAACCTGTTCCAGTGCATCACCACCCTCCTAGTGAGAAAGTTTTTCCTAACATCCAACCTAAACCTCCCTGGTTGCAACTTGTAGGATCCTCCTCTTTCAGCAGTAGCACAACTTGTATTTACCTACACACTTTTCTTCCCTTCTCTGTGCTCTCTTTTCCCCTACATTGCTTTCCTTTCTGATGCCACTGTGGTAAAGCCAGGTTCAGGAACTCACCCTGCATTATGCTCACAAGACCGAGGTCTGTGCCCAGGTCTTCTAGAAGACAATCCTATCGTCTTAAACCACCCATTAAGAAAGCTCCCTCCCCTCAAAGTGGATAGTTACATACATCCAGCAAGATGCAGCTGTTAAAGGAGATACTGGTCTCAGTGAACCAAATCAAACCAACACCAACTTCGGTTGTGCAGCTGATACTTAGAATATATATAATCTGGGGATAAAGTGGTGCACCATGCCTAGTACTTCTGATCTTTGACTAGGGCTCCTCAGATTTATGATGCGACTAATAAAATAACCCAGTTCTTGTTAACTGATTTATAATCATGGTGATAATAATACAGAAGTCTGGTATTCTGTAAACTGTGGCTCACGTGGGGATAAATGTGAGGACAAACATATTAAAGGCTGAGGTGCTCACGCTCTGAGTTAACAAGGGGCAGAGCTGGCTCCAATTTTTACAGCACGTTTGCAACCAACAAGAACCATTTTTCCTATTCTTCATTCAAAAAATGAATACATTCAAAAAATGAATTAAAAATATAAAAGATTTTTGTAGTAAAAATGTCATTTATCAGTGTCAAACACTAAAAAATAATAATTAGGGGAATTATGTTTTCTTTAAAAAACTGTCTTCTGAAAACTAAGATAATTCACTGGGAGGGGCGGGGTTCCTGGTCCCCAAAATGACATTTTCGAGAAATTTCCTGCAAAACATAATTAGCACTTTCGACCAGCTTTCTGTAGGTCAGTGTCATGGAGCGCCTTAAACTTGCAAATGAAGACTTTGAAGGTGACCCACTGTTCTGTGGGTAGCAGTGATGCGTTTCTTCTACACCACCACGAGCAAACCATATAATAATACAAGTCCCTGACGGGACAAACACTTCAGCCTGAAGAAAGTTTGAGGTCATTGAACTACAGGTTCCATGTTCCTTTGCTTAACCTCAGAGCCACCATCAGCTATTGGAAAATTCAGTCTAATGCAAAAGCAAAACACTAAGGACTGCACAGAGCACTGCACCCATGACATAAATGCAGCAGAGCAAGGGGCAAGAGCAACACAGCTGAGCAGAGCTACTGCCAAGTATTTTCTCAAACACATTTCTTTATATTACTTGCGCAATTACAATCACGACCCAGGAACTTTCCTGGGGAATAAAGATCAGCTGAGTATCAAGCATGGGCCATTAACCCCAGGCTGTGCTGTCCGTACTGCCATGGTAGACAGGGCCTGCAGCATCCTCAGCTGGGGTCTGTGGACACAGTTGTACTGCAGTATCACAAATCCCTCCAGGTACAAAGACAAACCCCACAGAAAAGCTCCAGGATGGATCTGAACAGGGGGAAGACAGAAGAGTGCTGGCAAGGGGAAATTCAAGGGAAGAGGGATTCAGAGCCAGGTTATTCCTTCTCCCTGTGCCCTGTTGGCTTTAACCTGCCAAAAAACTCAGAGGCTCTGGTGAAAACTGTGTTCAGCCCCCTCTTTCAACACAGGCATGGTTTATTGGCCCCTAAGTAGCCCTTCACAGTTCCCCTTCTCAATCAGCACTGGGTAATGGTTTCCTAGGGACCATAATACTTAGCAGCACAGTAATTGAATGATATTATTAACAGGAGCAGCATCTGTGTTGTCTGTTTAATTAACTGGAGAGCAAATGAGGCCCTAAGAATCATTAGTCTGATCCTTTATTGTTTTCCTAATGATCAGAGGCTTCTCTTATTTGATTATTGGCTAAGGGTCCCATTTTACCAAAAAAAGAACTTTTAATAAAGCAGTTATTATTAATAATAACCCTAAGTGCTCCTGAATGATGTATACAACTGCAGATTAGAGTTTAACCACAAGCCCCTACCTCCAAAAGCACAAAGCCACCACTCCTGATAATCTGGGAGCAGTGAAAGAAAACTCATTTACACATAAGAAATAGCCAAGTACTTTCATTAAGAAAGAGCTAAGTGCTTTCACGATGCAGAGCTGGGAAGCAGTCAGGACCAAAGCCTCCCCCCTGCCCTGCTTATCTGAGACCAATGGGGACTGGAAGGGCAATGCAACACGTCAGCCTTCCGGCCATGCAGTCATCGGGAGACAAAGCAGCTCTTATCCTGCCTGTCACCCATCCAAACTCTTGTTTTGCCTGTTCTGGATGGAGCACTCTCCTGGAAGGCAGTACCCTTTCCAGAGGGTCTCCATGACCTGTTTGCATGCAGAACTTCACCGCTGCCATCCAGAGGGAAGCAGTCGGATGCACACGGGAACAAATTTCATTTTGAAATTACGGTGCTGTAGCCCTGCTATATACCAAACATCAGACCCAACGTGACATATCTGCACCCCCACAAAGAGCTCACCATTTTGCAAAGGTAACTCAAGCCCCTCAAACTGAAAATAGCCAAACTACCACCCCACCCCTTGAAAGTGTAGTCAGGAAACATGGCAAACCCAGCAGCACTGGTCCTCTGATGTCCAAGAAATCCTATGTGGGCAGCAAGATGGGACGTGATAGACAGAGCACCCTTGCCATTCACCCCAGCTGTTGAACTTTGCTTACTGAAATGGTTACCTTGCTCAGCATCATATTCTGCTTCTAGGGTTTTTATGACAAAAGCCATACTCTGTCAGGGGTGTAGTTATAGCTGTGTTGGTCTAAGGACACAGGCAGGCAAGGTTCTTTGGGTAAATCTGATCTCTTTTATTAAACCAACTCAAATAGTTGGAAAAGTTCTTCTTCGCAAGCTTTTGGGTATAAATCCCCGCCGTCAGGCTGAGAAAGTCTATGCAGTTGGTGTGTGCTCTCCCGGGCTGGAACGAAAGAAGCCAGAGGCTGGTGTGCATGCAAGAAAGGCAAGGTAAATGGAGGAGTCAGTGGGTGAGAGGCAAGTTGTGGGGGCAGGGAATGAATGTAGCTGGTAAATAGTGGAGAGGTCCCTGGGGTGTCAGAGCAGGCAAGATGCAGAGGGTCAAAGGCCCAGGCTCTCTGCTGTTATCTCTCTTGGCCACAGTCAAGACCCTGAAGAGCCCAGAGTGGCTTTGGAGCTCCTCAGTTCCAGACACAACCAGAGCAGAGCCCAAGAGCTGGTCTACACCACGTCGTGCAGCAATGACTCTTTGGGCCGCTGCAGTAGCCCAGTATATGCAGAGTGCAATGACCTGCTGCCCTGCCTTCCTCACTTCCTGTCCACCCCACCTGGAAAGGTGAAGGGACTTGCTGCAGTGACAGCCCCAGCATCTTACCTGGTTATTATATTTAGCAGGTACAGAGATAAGCACATTGTAACCTCCCTTCTCTTTAGTAGGCAGAGAGCCATGTTGCTTGTTTGCCTGTCAAGACTGCATTTCCACTGCATAGTTAAATGCTCAGGCACTGAAAGTAATGAGCCCAGAAAGGGATGCTTGCATCCATGGGCAGATCCTGAGAGGGTGCCACAGCACAGTTGCACCCCCCTTTGGCTGTGTCACCCTTGAGCTCTCAGATTCATATCTGCCTGGAACCGCTGCGTTCATGTGGCTCTGGACCCGGGGGTGAGCCCTGCTGCTGAATTTAGTGGGAAAGGGAAGGAGGGGAATGGCAAACTGCAGCAGAGTTCACCCCCTGGGCTCTGAACCTGCTCAAAAATAGGGGCTCCAGGCATGCCCAGCCCAACCAGCTCAGAGCTCACTGCTCACGTGGAGCCTGCACTGACCAGACAGTGAGTTCAGAGCTCACTGTGCATGCACAGCGCAGCCAAAGCAGGGGACGCGCCACCTTGCCCAGAGACAGCCTGGTTCTGGAAGGGTGCATTGCTACAGTCACACTGAGCCACTGGAAGCTGCAACAGACTCGCGTCCTCTGCGGATCAGGCACAGCCTGCATAGTGCCTGCAGTGACTGGCACGTCCCCTTTGGATGGGGTGCAGCAGGGACATATACATAACACACACTGAGCACTGGCCTACGGCAGAGCCAAAGCTCAGAGATGAGACCGTGTTCAGTCTCTTAGATTATTTTGGTGCTTGGGGAAGTTACCAGCACGTTATTTTCTTCTATTCTATGAAGGTTGTTAAATAGTACTACGGTGTCTGAACAACAGACAAATTCATGATTTGAGCTGCGCAGCTTGGAACGTGGAAGCCAGTTTAAAAATGCCCCAGACTTCAGTAATTGCAGAGCCCAGACTTTAGCAGCAGGTTTGCCTGTAGTGTACAACCTGGGGCTCGCGCCACAGATTTCAGTGATGCCAGTTCAGCTCTTTGGTTTCCGTTTGCCTTCTCTTCTGTGCTCTCATTTAGGAAGGAGTAAAAGATATTTTCTGAATCTTTTGACCCTAGGACTTGTGTACGCTGGGAAGTGAATTTGGCTTGCAGTCGGTATGATGTAGAGTGCTAGAGCTATTCCACGTGTGGATACTCCTGTCTGAAACAACAGTGCCACGCTTTGCATTTAAAACTGGAAGGTGGCACTCCTCTGGAACGGGCAGCTGCCTCATGGAGTAACATCCTCGCTGTAAAAACATCAGCGGTGAATGTGGTTCCTCTAGAATAGTGTGAAAGTTGTGAAGAAATCTGCCTCGAACTACCCAGCGAACTTTTCATCCAATATCCGTTGTGAACCAGCCGTTCTCCAGCTGAGCCCTCCCCCAACAAACGCAGAACAGACAGCTTCCCAGTGCATCCCAGCGTCTTTTCAAACTATACAATGGTGGAATGGTGGCTGTCTGGTATGAGGGAAGTGAGAGCTCTTTACAGATGGAAAGTTTGTACCAGCAAAGAAAACCATTATTTTCGTTTAGTTCTACCATGCACTACAGCAGCATTTCTTGACCCGTGGGCCACAACCCAAAAACAGGATGCAATATATGAAAGGGTTGTGAACAAACTTTAGAAATGGATTCTTCTTTCAGGGACAAAACCAGAGGAAATCATGGCTTTTTCCTTGCAGGCTGGCAGAGCTCCAGCCTGCGTGGGGCTGCCCCCATGCCCTGCATACTCACCCCTTGCCTAACGCACTGGGGAACAGGGGGCAGCAATTCGGGAGTGAGAGGCACTGGTTTGGGACTGGGCATCCATGTTTACAGATGGGTCCTGATCCAAAAAAAGGTTGAGAACCACTGGACTAGAGCAATAGCAGCTGCCTTACAAGAAAAATCCAAGCACATCCTTTTGTAAAAAATGTGTGTTATAAATTCTCCCGTTATGATCATGGGAGCTTGATCTGCTGCCAGGTTGAACAAACCAAATTGTGACCTCACTTACAGTGGGTAAATCTTGATTGCACATTGACACTAAAATAATTAGGAGCAGAATTGGACCCTGCACCTTTAAATTGTCAGTGGCAGGGTGGGGGCTGCAGTTTCAGTGGGTGGAGGGGGTGCAAAGTAAAATCAGTTCTCTTTTTAAAAAAATAACACACCCCAAGAGTAAACCCATATGATGCGATTAGCATCTTCTCTCCCAGAAGGGAACTGCCGAACTCCTCCAAGGTTGACTTAAAGCGGACCCCTGTGATCTCCAGAGTGGGACAAGTGTTGCCATTTGCTATTTGCTCACCAGAAAATCCTGCTACACTTCTAACCACCCTAAGGTCTGATTCATAATCTGCTCTTTGCATTTATTTTTTCCCACGTCTGTGTTCAGGCTGGTGGCTGCCTCAGGTTCATTGCTGGCCGGATAAAAAATGAACAAACAAACAAAAGTTTGTGCTCTGTTACATTTTGACCTGTAGCAACACCCTTCATCAGACAATGATGGGTTTGAAGGAGAAAATAGGGACGTTGGTGTTTCCTGCTTTAAGGACAGGTTTCCAGGGTTATGGCTGAGAGGACATGGAAAGGCTCCCCATTTGTCTGTGAAGAGGTATCCGCCATGAAGATTGCAAATTGTGCTTCGAGTCTGAAAAGCTGAGTTTGAAAAAGGAACGCTTTCTCATAAGGTTCCCAGTTCTTGCATTTCTGGGCTCGAAAAGTGCACACACAAACAACAACTTCCCAGCAGTACTTTGGTACTTCAGAGGCTCCGACTCTGGCAGGAACCGAGAAATGGGAAACAAATATATCCGAACATAATGGGAGTCAGCAGGCTTCAGAGGAGACAGCAAGGACGGGAGAAAGGAAAGGGCTGCTAGCTCAGCTGCAAACTCACGGAATGAGGGGCAGTCATGCCCCTCCATGCCTCAGCTTCACCACTTGTGAAATGGGATAATGGCTGTGAGATCTCTAACTGGGAGGAGGGTCTGCTCCAGCACTAACTATTGTCAACTTGTCAGAACATTAAAAAAGGAAATTATAAACAAAGATGGGCAAAGATCTGTGCGTTTCTGATTCTTCCCAAACTTATTTTCTCCTCCCTCATTTTCTTGTGACCTAACTTCTCTCTGAGTAAAGGCTACTGCTTAGAATTGCATCTCTGAAGATGCTTCAAGCACTCCTAGTATCATTAATAAAAGAACAGATCCTAGAGTTGAGTGGCCACCATTCATGCCTGTGTGTGACAGACTTCTTAAGGTGGATTTCTTAAGGTGATATCTTTTACTGGAGTGAGTACATAATTGGGGTGAAGTTGGCCAAGCTTTTGAATGCGAGACGTTCTTCATCAGAAACCCCTGCCAGAGGTGTCTCTGACAAAATGCCTTGCACTCAAAAGCTTGTCTAACATCATCCCAACTACACACTTGCTTCAAAAAAAGGTATCAGCCTAAGAAATGTTTGCCTCTCACATAATTTCGGGACCATCGTGGCTACAACATCACTCTTACACTACCTGTGTATGGCAGGAAAGACCTGTGAGATTGTTTCTTCAGAGTCCAGTGTAGGTTTGTTTCCTACTGTGAATGTATTAACATTATAGCTGCTCTGGTTTTCAAAGTGCCAAACAGCTTGCCCCATCAGCTGCCTTGGCAAAAACTTCCAGCCACTTTTTACTTCCTGGCACTAAGCCGGCCACTTCTTCCCCAGACCCCCACTGGCATCAGGACTGCCATTGAGAGATCGTGCTAAGAGTCCAGCGAGACTTGCATGAGGGATGAGGATACACTGGAATACTTTGCTATTTCACATCTTTTCACTTGCACAAGCATTCTCAAGACCTAAAGCCTGGAGGACACGACTAGGATGTGAAAGGAATAAAAGGCACAAGAACTGAGCTATGCAAGTTCTACTGAGTTACAGATGCACCCTAGCATCCCTCAGGCCCGCTACAGAAACACCCAGTGGGTAATAAGGGGGCTGCAATGCCTTGGCTAGGAACAGAAGTTACACACAAAGTGGCTTAAGTCATCAGAAACTGGTTTAAACCTATAACAGAACATAAGTTCAGTGCACATAAACCAGTTTCAAAATGGCTAAAACTGGTTTAAAATAAACCTGGTTGAAGCTAGTATCAGACTTAACTGATTTGGGTCAAACCAGTTTATGCAACTTCTGTCCCATACCCCTTCCTGGTTTAAGTTAAATCAGAGTCCCCCAGCATGGTTTTCAGCCCTGCGCTGGTCTAGGCTGTCTGCTCCAGTGAGTAGGGTTGGCCTTGCCCCTCTCCTCCCTACCCAGAGCTTCAGCTGGCTGAGAAGGGGGATGGGGGACTGCAGCCATAGCAGCATCTGCCTGGCTTCCCCCTGCCCCCCCAGCCCCCCCGCCTCCTGTCAAATGATCCCAGCAAAATAAGCATCCAAGCACTTTTTGAAAGAGTCCAGAGTAGGTGCTTACACCACCT
>NW_017728992.1:200229158-200242406 GCF_001723915.1 Gavialis gangeticus
CTGCACCCCCACCCCCCCCGCCTCTCAAGCAGAGATTCCTCCCCCACACAGCATGGACCCCAGCTGCAAAGACCCTAGCCAACATCTGGTCATAGTCATGCCACGCTCATGCTGGCTAATGGTGAGAGGTATCTGTGTGTGTATCTCCAATTTGACTGGGACAGGCAGACAGAACAGTGTCCACTTAGGGCCTTTTGGAGCTAATCAACATGTCAGCTGGTAATGTCCCTCCTTGAAAAAAGCTGTTTAAGAAGAGCTTGAACTAATAAGAGAGGCTTTTGTTTTCTTGATGAGCTGATAAACTTTGTGTTATCAGCTCCCTGCTGGCTGGATTGTCTGTCAGTTTGCTGCAGACAGTATGAAGAAACAGGGAGAGGGAGACTGAAAAGCTCAGTATCATCAACAGCTGCATGCAGTCTACATAAACAATTCTCCCCCCACACCCTCCCCTAGCCTCAGAGTGCTAGCTGGGGGCTGGGGCCAGGGCCAGAGTCTGGCAAGACTCCCACCCCTTGAGCAGCCAGGAAAAGCCTGGTGAGGGCTGCTTCCTCTTCTCCCTCCAAGCACACCACAGCTGGGGACTTTGCAGGCCAAGGTGGGGGTTTAAATCCCTCCCTAATCAGAGCATCCTGCTGGGGCCTGACCACATGCCCCCCTCAGCTCAGCACTGCAGAAGGGAAGGGAGGGATGCTCTAGAGCCCCCCAGCTTCTAGCCTGAGCCACTGCAGGCGTGTGCCTGCATTTCTTGATTCAAAAGTGATCATCTATCCACTTGCAAATTGGTTCAAGCTCTGTAGGTTAGACTAACTTACAAAGATTGAATCAATTCAGTGTCAGGCTTTTTGAATGTCTGCCCCTAGCCCTCATGTCCCAAAGCCATGGTGTCTACCGCCATGCTTAAATGGCAGGTGATATGGGGAACTGAGCATCTCAGCTCTTGGGCTCTATCCCCCTAATAAAAAGCAGTGTGTCACGCAGTGGATCACTTAACCCCTTTACACCTCAGTTTCCCACTCTGTGAAAAGAAGACAATACCACCCACCTACTACATACTCAGGCAGCATGAAGAACAGCTACCAGCCCAGCTGGACTGTTAGCTGTGCTCATTGTCATGATGGATAAAAAGAGCTGTAGTTATTATGCTGGAAGAACACACCCCTGCAACTAAAAATGTTGCCCTGCAATGTACATTCCTCTAATTCACCCTCCCCACCCCACCCCTACACTCTCAGATGAGTCCAAGTGCATGACGTGACCCAGCCAGGCAGTTGCATTTAAGACAAAAGATTTTCAGAGAACTTCCTCATTGCCAAAGTTAGTATCAATTTCTCTGGGTTTTGTAGCTTATTCAGCAGTTCTTCTCCTGGGTATCAAGGAACGTGTATGAGTGAGGGAGAGCTGGGGAGGGGATAATTGCACTGTGAATTGGAAAGGAGCTCTCTGGTTTGTGTTGATATGATGTGGGCTGCAGCCCAGGGCTGAGCGCGCACACACAGCCCTCTCAACAGAAAAGTGGTCCTTGTGCCACCAGCTGTCACTTTCCATTCTTCACGTTATCAGAGCTCTGGCTGCCTGACAAATTAGGGACAGTGTTTCTCTCTCCTCCTTTTGTTTTAACTTGAGAGTTATGATGACACTGTCACAGCTCGTTTTTGCTGCTGGCCACGCGATGTGCTGTAGGGAGTGTGTACCAATGCCTCCCCCTGTTCTCTGCCTTGGTGGGAGTCTGACATTTCCTTGCCAATTGGGGATGAAGGTAAAATAAACCCGCTTCTCGCCTATGCTCCTGGAGACAGACAAGGCTCACCCCAGCGCCCTGTACCAGCACCTGCAGCAACACTGAAGGAGGCTGGGATGACATGAAGCTGTTCTGACTGTTGTTTTCCTCGACCTGACATAAGAAAATTTTGTTTCAGTAACTGGACTGAGGAGGAGACTAAAATAGGAGCTTCCCTCTAGCACACCCATGATTCCCAGCTCTCTCATTATTGCCCTCCTCCCATTCCCTCTTTCCATACTCTGCTGTTCTACAGTGCTTTCCAGGTCAGGCTCTCTGTAACCTTCACAAGCATCAATATATTCAGCTTTGCTAGGTCTCTGGGTGATAGGTTTCCACATCACCAGTTTACAGACCAAAGTCAGACTCGGCTCATCCCTTGCCCACCATCACAGAGTCTCTGTCCCTTCCAACTGTGCAGTGGTCACCTCTGCAATGCTAGCATTTGTCAGCTGTCACGGGTATGCAGGATCACCTTGTACAAACCCTAATGGCTCAGATACCAGAGTAGATATTGGCTGGTTACTCTCTAGGGATGGACTCTGTGTGTACATGCCTAGTGTGGAACTGGTCTGCGACACAACGGGCCACATGCCAGGCCAGCTGCCAGTTCTCCCGGCCGGGCACCACGCAGCTTCTGAAAAGAATTAGCCCTGACATCCATTTTCTGTGACTGTCCGGAGTATAGCAGGAAGGCAAAGCAAGTACAACAGGCAAGGCAGGGACACCTGCCATACTCCAGACCAGATGCCCCCCACAGGCACTGCAGAATTGAGGCAAACGTAAGAACAAAAGAATGGTGAGAATGACAGCTGGAGAGACAATTTTAACATACTGGCCTCTACCTACAGCCATCTTTGCCCTAACATCCCTGTACTGCAACACCTCATTAGTCTCACAGAGCCACAAACCTCCCTGTGAAGCAGCAAGAAGAGGCCAGAAGTTGGGGAGCAGAGTAAAGCCAACCCATTTCTCTCAATCTCCACTGCTGGAACTCATGAGTCTACAACAGAGCTATGAGCTCTGATTCAACACCTACGTCAGCACTTGCCCCACAAAAATATCCTTCCCCTCTGCCATTGCTATCGACTTGTCTCCTGCATATCTTAGCTCCAATTCCTTCCAGGCCTTTATTCCATATGATCAGCATTTACATAAAGCCATGCAGTCCTGTTTCATTTGCATGAATGCTGCCTGATGTTTTAAGTTCTGTTTCCCCACTTGTTTTGCTCTAAAAGCCTCCCTCAGCAAGGACTGTTGATCTCGTTCAGATTTACCAAATCACTTCATGATGCCAAGAGCTCTTTGGTTGGTCACCTTAGAGGCTCTGGTGGGAACAAACTCAGGCCCTTAATCTTTGCTTATATAACAAACCTTGCCACAAGCTGTATGCAATGAAACTTGTTGTCCTGTGTTAGCTGCAGCCTTTTTTTTTTTTTCTTTTCTCTTCTTTTTTTTAAAAACAAAACAAAACAGTCTTCAATGAGAAAGCAATCAAATCATACTGAACACAGAGGCATGCAAAATCTAACCACACCAGACCTGGGCTGTAACCATATTGCTGATTTGGATTTGGATTCTAAGCCCACTGTAAAATGGGGCACACGTCTACACATTCATTAATGCACCTTAGTTACTGCACATTTAGTTTAGTACTTGCTTAGTGAAGTACTAACTAAATGCATAGTAACTAGACACTGTGCAGTAGCACCAGCGCACACTTATTTTGTGATGCTTACTGCGCATTAGCCTAATAACACTGTGCTGTAGGCTATTAGCACGGTTTTTAACTGCCACGCTACTGCACAGTGTTATTAGGCTAATGCGCAGTAAGCGTCAAGTGTAGACGCATCCAGGATTACCTATCCATCCACTCTCGGGTGCTTGCACGCATCAATCTCAACAGTTTGTAGTGCACCGTTGATAGTCAAAAGGCAATCTCACAGACCCACTGAAGCTCACAGTGCAGCCTGCAGCAGTCCTCATCTTTAATAGGAAGCTGTTGTCAATGGAGATTGAAGGCCTGGGCATACATGTGGTTGTTGTTGTTATTAATTTGTATTATAATAGTGCCCAGAGGCCATAAATGAGATCCCAGCCCTGCTGTGCTAGGCATTGGGTTTTTTTATTCCTGTGATCAAGCTAAAGCACAGTATGCAGGGATTTTAGTCCTGTGTAACGAATATCAAGGCAGCCATACTGTGATTTATTCTGTGCAAAATGAGTAGGATCCTTAGGCCGTAGGTAGGCTGCTGGGCAAAGATTAGGCATCCCTACAGCATTCCAAGCGGTGAAGATAGACCGCGACAAGTACACTGACCACTCATCCCACCCATCAGTCAGGGTTACTGCTTTACGCTGTGAGCCCAACTGAAGAAATGAGGAATAAGTGCATCAGTGAAGCCTTAAATGTGTCCTGAAGTTACTTCCCTAATATAAGTTCTTGTAGCCGTCTCCACACCGAATCCCCCAGCAGAGGGAGAATTCAAATAATGCCTGTGGAAAGATTGTACAGTGAATTGCACAGAAGCATGCACCACGTCCTCAGCTGGGGTCAGTCGGCAGCCCTTTCTTGAAGTTAATAGGACATCATAAATATATACCAGCTCAGGACCATCTATTCCGAATCAGGCCCTTTGGTCTCTTACATTGGGTCACTGACTCTGGAGTAATCCTTGTCAGATGCTCCTTTGAAAGGCACTTCTCATACCAACATACCTGAGGGCCGGAAGGCAACTAGCTCCTTGTCGGCAGGGATTAATTGCTTCCTGACCATGCACCGATCGCTTTATGCCTGGAAATTCAGAGCTAGAAATGATCTGACTGCTCAGAAACTTAGTCAGCTCCTCTTCTAAGAATATATTCTGGATAATTTGAGCAACAGGCTACTCCGTGCGAGCTCTGCAAGAGGGGACCAAGACTCCAGACGTTCAGCCTCTGAGTGACAGGAGAGACATATTTAAATTTCTCAGACTCTGATGAGGCAGAATACTTCTCTTGTTACATAATCTGCAATAGTTTACCCAATAAATCCTGGGCATTCAGTTTAACATATGCGCTTCACTGTCCCCAAAGCAGTCTTTGACATTAGCCCACATCAAATGGCATTTTCCAGTTATAATCTCATGCAAAAAAGCTGTAAAGCTCTCTCAGTCTGTTGGGCCCACATTAGCCATCATCACCATAGCTACTCCCTCTCCCTGCAGCTCGGGCTTATCAGCAAGCTGAAGAAATCTGTTTCTTTCCAACGCACCCTATATACGATCCAGCTATCATTATTAATTTTTCCACTGCTGATCCACCAGTATAAAAGATGGGCTGCCTAGAATTTGTAGCCACCATATCCAGCCTAAGACACTCGTGTTTGTAAGGTGCTTGCCAGTAGAGTGCAATGGCTAGGCTCCATTCTGGAGGAGGAAAATACGGTCTTCTTTTGAAGCAGGGCCACCTAAACTCAAGACCCCGAAGCTAGCACTAGCCACTTGCCGGGAAATGCACCGCATTTGCATGTAAAGGCCCCTATTTTACTATAGCATAAGCAAATGCAAGCTAATACTCAATCAGGTCGGTAATAGAGTCACCGAAATTGGCTGAGCGTATCATCAGCAGAAATCTCCAGCTAATGCATTTTCCTCAGAGGCTGGGAACCACTTTTACAGTCTCTGGACCATGGTTAGGATTCAGGCTGAACCTTGGGTTCACCTGTTTTAAAGCATTAGGTCCTGATTACTGCCAGAGGCAAGGCACAGGGCTCGACAGCGCAGGTTTTGGCCCAGGATAGAGAATACTTGTGCTCCTGCTGCAGTGAATCTCTGTGGGTGGTCTCGTTCCATCATACCCACAAGGAGCCTAAATCTCTCGGGCCTGCCGGGAGTGCTTTACGGATAGTGCAACCAGCCTGGGAGGGACGGGGGAGCTGTGCTATATCGCATTGTTAAAATGGACACACACTGAAAGTAGCTTCCTGGTGGATGGGTACATTAGTGAAGTATAACTTGCCACACAAAGTGTTTCACTGAGACAGATCTACTGCCTGTGAACTCTCGTTGAGTGCCAGGGAGCCAGCACCGGCAGCATCTATTCACACCCATATGTTTTCCACCTTTACCTCGGGTAACCTCTGAATCCTAACCAAGTTCTTCCAGGGCTTTGGGTGGAAGAAACGACGTCAAACTCAATGCTAGTACACCGAGTTTTCAATTATTAATCAAAGACTTTCAGTTCATCTTAAAGTCTTACATTTGAAGAGAAAAATCCCAACAATATCCTGCTTCAACCTCAATACACTATAATCTTATTTAACAAAAAAAAAAAAAGTTGTAGTAAGCAGGCACCAGACGGAGAATTTGAGATAGAAAAGGATATTACAGTATTATTTTGGAGCATGCCATAAATAAATCTTCTAGAGCAACCCTCTACACACACCACCCCGCACTACCAGTGACTCATAGACTCTCTGTTTCTAAAACTCAATCAGACTTGGTGTGTATTGCAACAAGGAAGGGAAATGGAAGAATGAACCATCAGCCAGGTTGGCAGGAAGAAGGTACCGTCTCCTGATTAGCGCGGGAGACTAGGACGTAGGGCTCGGGCATGCTATTCCTGGCTCAGCCACGCACTGCCTGACTGATCTAGGACACCTCACTAACGCCAATATTTCTGAGACATCTTAATGCACACACAAGCATCTAAATATCATTTTAATTCCATGGGAGCTTCAAGGAGGACACTCAAGCTAAATCCCTCAAACGCACCTCAGCGCTGTAAGGCAGATTGTTTCATTGGCTACTTCTGTTGTGCCCAATGGCGTCTACAGCCCTTAATTAGGTACCCAGGGAACCGCCTAAACCAGACCAGGACAAACTGCAGAGGAAAGGGGTGGGTGACCAACTGACCAGGGAGCGACATCTTGCAAAAGACAGCAAGGAAGGTTGTTCTTGCTGCTCAGCATCCGGACAAATAATTTTGTAAAGGAAAAGTGACACAATAGCTATACGTTGATGTCCAAGGCCAGGTCTGTAAGCATCCTGCATATTGCTGTTCCATTCAACTCAATGGCAAGTATAATCACAGAAACCAACCTCAACTGGCTAAAAAAAAAAGCAGGGGAGCGGTCATTTAAAGGTCTGCAAGGAGAGGAATTGGAAAATAATAGTCAACAGAGAATACACATGAAATAAATGACAAAAAACTCCCTAATGTAGGGTGGTATATGACCCAGGGGTTGAACAAGCCATTAGAGAATACAATTCTACATCTGCCCTACACAGACAACCAGGTTGGCTTAATACTCAATGTAATTAAAATTACCCATCCATCAATATGTCTATTTTCTCCCACGCAGATTCCTATGCCTAGGCATGGTGGAGGAGAAGAGTCCATGAAGTCCAGAGGAGACATTTCACTGCATATCTAGTGTCCTCAAGTTGTACTTGGTTACGTGGTGACAGGCACTACAGAAGGGCCTCATGTGGGTGATCTCATATGAATGGCTTACAGGGTGTAAACCAATAGGGAGAGAGAGACATCTAAGGAGACATTTGCCTTGACTCCTAGGTGACATCCTGGAGAATGTAATTCTGTAGGGAATGGATAAGTGTGTGCTTAAAACCCTAGGGACACAGCAAACAGATATAATATAAGGCTTAAAATGGCTTCAGAAAGTCCTTACATGCTTGATTGAGCATGCCAACATCACCTGAGCCCTAAGATCACCCCATAACTAATGGGCTGCTCAGAGCACTAGCTTCAGCAAGCATCCTGGAGGCTCTGAACCAGGATTTGCAAAACAGGCATTCCTCCATCTATCTTCCCAGCAGGCCCAATCCCTTATGCATGCTCTGGAGATACCCAAGCCACCTGTGTTCATCTGTGCAACCGGAAAAATGAAGCATCCGGGAGCATCAAGCGGGTTTGAATTCTCATGGTCTTCATGCTGTTAGAACGAAAGCCCATTGATGTCCATGGGAATCTTTCCATTGATGTCAAAGGGCATGGGGGTCAGGCCCTCATTTCACAATAAACTCCACACTTCCATCAGCCTCCAGCTTTGCAACAACACACCTTTCCCAGCTAACTCCAAAATCCAATCATCCTCTTCTACTAATCTCCAGGCTGGGAACTTTCTACAATTAGCCCTCCCACACATAAATCAAAGCAAGGGTCCCCAGGGCAGCCATGTGCCAGTTAGCTGGGCTCTTCGCTCAAAACAGGTGCTGACCCAGTGGTCCAACATGTTCTTGGGGAATTAGCCTGTCGAAGGTGTTGTCTATCTGGTGAGTGGTAAAGCTGCATGCCTGACCATTTGCAGTCATCCGAAATCCCTGCAAACTTTTCTTAAAGGGCCAGAAAGTTAAACATGATGTTCTGGCAGAATTTCAGCTATAGTAAATAAGCTGAAACCTCTAGTTTCTAAATAATACTGAATATTTATACTGAGTATCATAATATTGCCACCTCCCTGATGAGCAGGGTGTGACAGAGGGAGTAGCGTTTCACTGCAAATGATGGTGTGGGACTACAACCGGCAGAAATCAGCGTAGCTCTGTTGAAATTATTGCAGCTAAACAGATTTGCACAGATTAAAGATACGTCTTAAAAGATTGCGTAGGCACAACTTCCACCAGGATCTTACCACCGCATCTGTGGAGTTGTTTGTGCAGTAAATTGCATAACCCCACAAAAAATTATATTTATGCATCTAATCCACCACAGAACTACGCCATTTATCCACCACCTCGGGGCACAATCCCACATGTTTAGGCAAACATCCAACATCCCTGGGCAGACTGAGATGTCCATTGCTATTTGTTTTGAATCTGCCAGCCGCAAAAACATTTTCTTCTTTAACAAAATTCTCTCCTTCTCAACCACCCACCCCCCAAAACAACAATCTAAAAGCCTCTCAAACCTTATAGCACACTGAAGCCTAGGACACACAATGATCTTTTATGGCTTTATGGTCCAAACTCTGCTGCACTAAGAAGGTGAGAGTCAGACCAGTAGAAAGGAGTCACAGGTTTCCATTGTGATACATGGTGCTTGTTTCTAGCCCTGAAAGATACTGAGAAGTGGCATTTATATTTATAGAAAAGCAATTCAAGTGATTCTTAGACACATTCTGGCTCTCTCCAAGCCCTGTATAGTGGGACTCACAGTAACTAAGGCACCTGGCCTTGCAGGTGGAGAAAGAGAACAACATCATCCTAATTTTGAAATGTTACAGCTCCCTAAAACATCTGCAAAACAGCTTGTCTGCAACATGCGGTATAAACAAGACGCGCAATGGTGCGATGAGAGAAGCTGTACAGCAAACTGTTGAAATAATGTGCACATTTCACTCATGGCATCACGCTGCAGAACGAATATAAGGTGGTAGATAGGTGCAATATCTCCCCGTGGCAGCTATTAGATGGTGTAGGGCCACACGTGCATTCAACCTCATCCTGGCTTCTAAACCAGGCGTATGAAGAGAAAGGAGCAAGTTTTCCTCATCAGTTCTTGAAACAGCCAGCATTTCCTGTTGTGTGTGAGCAAGGTGAGGGTGGGAGGAGAAAAGGAATTCTTCTCAGCCATGAGCCCACATGGGGAGCTCACAGAGGGGAGCATGTTGTTTCAGGCTCCAGCAAAAACAGAGGGCTGCAAAAGGCCGGAGAAACACCAAACGGAAGGCAGGTAGATATGTACTGAATAGATTACCTAAATAAGATATCTTTCCTAAAAAAAATATTTTATTTAGGTAGTCTAAAATATATCTTGCAAGATATCTGATTTAGTTAGTCTATCCCATGCATCTCTCCACTGCCTTCTGCCCAACTTCAGACTACTGTGGCAAACTAACACTCTCTGCTCTTAAACACCAGTCACCGTATTGCTAGGTACTGACCCATTTCATTGACTCACCTTTTCTGTGCACAGAGCAGTAGCCAGGAAACCAAAGAGTATCTGTATCCCTTAAAGACAAACTGCTGTGAAATCTGGTGGCTCATCTGTGCTTCCACATATGGACTGATGAACATGATTATCCCTGCAACCAGAAGCTGAAGCCACCTACATGAATGAAACTGTGCGGTAGATGCTTTTAGCCAGCAGCTATTTTCCTATGGCTGATGCCCCAGAAGCTGCCACCTCCCATGACAAGTAAATTAAAAAAACCACAATCCAAACAAAAATGTGGGTTTTAATAGAATATGCACAGCTCAGTTACAGATTTTTGCACTAATGCCATTTCTGCCTTTGTACAGAGGACCATATCTTCCCACCCGGATGGAATACAGATAGCTTGTGGCTGGACCTATTCAATTAATTATAAATTATATAGTAATATCATATAGAACAGTATAAAAACTGACAATGAACACGAGGCAAAAGCAATAGCAAGAGAAACGCCACGCTAGCCAGCTTGTTACAGTATATAGGAACATACCGAACCACTTAATTAGATGGCAAGACTGTCAGTTCAGGCCTTATTGGATACCTCTGATATTTTGTTCTTCTCTGCAGTTGGAGTGCCCACTGGAGTCAATGGGAGCAGAAAATCAGAATTAAGGGCAATTGCTCAACACAGCCCATCCAGTGCAGTCTTCAGATGAAAGATGATCTCCAAACGTTAAACTCCACAACCACGCACTTCTGATTTAAATAACAAATCGAATGCTGCACAATACAAATACTTTACATACTGTCGACACCGATTCTACTCAATTTTAGTCCAGTCAGGCTCCTATACTGCACACATCACCATGGTAATCAAACAGCTGAGATATCTCAGCACCTCAAATGTGCTATATAATCCAGAGAGAGGATGTGCAGAGATCCATCATGCAGGTGTACTTCATAGACTCATAGAGAAGTGGGGCTGGAAGGGACCTCCAGGGGTCTTTTAGTCCAACCCCAGAGCCAAACCGTCCTATACAAATCCACTGTCTAACCTATTAGCAAAACTACAGTCAACCCTGACACCCTAACCTGCCAAAGATAGACCAGGGGAACTATAGCAGCCAATGTCCTGCTGTGGCAAGGTTGCCCAAAAGTTGCTTTAAATAGCAGCTTTTGGTATGCAAAGTAAGGTCCCAGAACTATTGTTCCAGCCTCATTCACCAGGGAAAGCAAGAAGTGCAGCCAGGAGTGGATGAAAAGGAGTAAGGGAAAGATCTGATCTGTGATGCAGCTATCTGCATATCTGTGAGAGGAGGAAGGCTGTCAGAAGAGAGTGGAGTCTAGTGGATTATGCATAAATTTAAAGGTTAGGAACTCCTAACTTTTGATCTGACTCTGCCACTCACGTATTGCATCTCACTTCACCTATCTGACATATGGGGAGGATAGTGCTTAGCCACCTGCCTGAGCAGGCTTCACTGGGAGGCGTAACACTGCCTAACGCTTTGAAGACTTTAGGCATTAAACAAATAACCAGGCAGGCAGAGAAGCGCAGTTCTCTTTGAAGCTGGCAGAGCCTCTTTCACACCCAGTAATATCAGTCTGCTAAAGAGAAAAATTACAAAGAGGAAGGAAATGAAGTGTTTCAACTCGGGGCTCCTAAGATCCGATTCCTACCCAGCACCGCATGTCCTTACAAGTCAGCAAAGCCGCACTGGTTGTGAGAGGAGTCCCTGTGAGACCGCTTACTGCTCAGATCTTACTGCAGTATCCAGCAGCGCACGGTAAGGATGAAGTGGCAGCATTACTTCACGCTGCCTGGTAGGTCCAGATGAACCCCCCTGGATATGACCAACTTCTCTTTAACCACAGTGTGGGCATGGATGTCAGCAGTTCAAACTCTCTGCCATATCCCACCAACACGTTTTTTCTCTGAGCTTCAGGGCTCACTCGGAGGTGGGCGAAGGAAGTTCAATTGTCACATTTGTTCAGCTGCAGAGATTTTTCTCATCAGGCTGTATACGTGAGCCAGGCCCTATTGCTTCAGAGTACCATGGCCAACAAGGGGGTTCATTACGATGGTGCACGGGCCCTTATCCACTAGGAACAGAATGAAGATATTAGGCTCTTTCACAGAGCCCATTTGACCTGCACCTGAGTAGAGCCCGGTGCCAGAGATGAGAAGCTACTGTCCAGTCCCACTGCCTGGTCCCTGATCCATTCAGTCACATCTCAAACCGTGAATTCGGTGTAGTCCTGAGATCTTTCTTAGGTGGAGTTAAAATCTGACAGCCAGATTGCCAGAATTTAGTGCACTGACTGGCACATGCACTATGCCTCTATGATACAGCACTACACAGAACTATGTTCCCCTATCCTATTATGCAGGTGCACATACAGCTGCATATTTGCATGTACATGCAGTGTAAACTCAAGCATCTAGCAGCTTCCCTGTTCACTTCCGTACCTTACTGAGAAACCTATTTCTCTTTCTCTTCTGTCAATGATGCCAGCTTCTACCACCACATAACCCAGGCCTCCCATAAACGTCTTTATGCTTCTTTCCTAGTTGTCCCTCTGGAATCACCTCCCTGAAACTCATCCATAAGGCCAGCCTCCTCTTGCATCCCTCTTCCTGAGACCCACTTCTATGTTGATGGCTACAGGAAAAGTTTGATATTAGACACAGCGATGGTTCAGGCAGGCAGCTGAAGGGCATTAGGGGAAGGTTCACATTGATCTAATGCAGGGGCAGGCAAAATACACCCCGCGGGAAGCCGGCCCACCAGGCACTTTCATCCAGCCCATGGGCACACATGAACGAATTTTACCTTGCCCAGCCCTGCCCCTATCCCTGCTGCTTGCCCACCTGCTGCCCAGAGCAAGGGGGATGCAGGGCTCCCCTCCACTTCTGGCAGACACCCAGGACCTGCGCACCAGAGGGCAACAAAGGAAGCTGGCTCCAGCATGGGGCTTCCTTCAGTGCCATGCTAGTGTTGGGAGCTGCTTACACGCCGCGTGGATCCCCCACAATAGAAATGGGCTGGCCAGACTGCACTGCTTGCCCCCATGAGCAGCACTGGCCAGAGCCGTGGGCCACTGGGCACTAGTGCCTGAGTGGGGCACAAGCATCCCCACCTGCTGGTGCTGCCACCAATGGGGGCTGCACACCATGGGGAAGGAGTGTGTGGGGGGTCTCCACAACCCCACCCTCTCTCACAGCCCACAAACCTCAAACGCACACACCCTGCCCCCACAATCCCCCCACATATACACATACCCCAACATACCCTACGCCCCCCACACACACAGCCACATCCCCTCACAAATGCCCTCCACACACACTCCTTCCAGACTCCACCATACACACACCCAACCCCAGCAACACCCCCTCACCCACACACAATATACAAAAGTAAGACTTTATTTTTGAGTTATTATGGAATCCCCTCTATACAGTACATGAACACAGATCACGACAAATATTTTTTGTAATAAAATTAAAATATGTTATAGTAGGTGTTTGAGTTTTAGTATATGATTTGGTTTCTTTCTGGTTGCAAGATGGCAACCCCTCCCTGCCACCCCCCCCC
>NW_017728992.1:200242539-200244914 GCF_001723915.1 Gavialis gangeticus
GAGATGGGGACTTCCAGTGGCAAAGGTCAGGGGTTAGGAGGTGGGACTTCCAGTCCCAATATGGTGACCAGGGGGCAGGGCAGCTGTGAAGGGGCGGACCTCAACAGCTTACCAAAACTCGTTAAGCAGCCCTCCAGCCAAACTAATTGCCCACCCCAATAGGTCAAATGACAAACTGTAAAATGGGTCAAATTACAAAAAAGGGAGGCAAGACAGACATGCACACACTGTTTGTACCTGACCGTCCTTCTAGCTCTAACCTTTTGCATGTTGCTTTGTCTTCAGTTATAAGCTCTTCAGGGCAGGGGCTGTAGGGCAAGTTCTTGCTGGCATGACTCCATTGACCTAATGGACTGATGCCAGTCCAGAGTTTGGCCATATGTTTACAACTAGTTTTCTACAGTGCTGATCCCAGCAAGGCCTCAACCTGTTTAATAAATAATAAATAACAACAGCATCAACTGAATGCTACCAGCATACGGTTTTTCTCGCCATGGTATAACAAACCCCCTGTCATGTAAATCTGTTTCCTGAAGCCATTCAGTCAGGGTCAATGCCCGCATGAAAGACACTGCCCAAGATACTTCCAAGTGCTCCACGGTGAGTATAAGTTCACCAGCCCTCATCCTCCCCACAACTTCAGCACACCCTCAAAGGTACAGCTTAAAACTGCTCCTCTCCCAGTGGCCTATTATCCACGGATCAGTGACCTGACCAATAAGACTCATAAGATCAGCATGTGCCTAAGAAAGGATCTGAGCCAATGGATCCACAGACTTGCAGCAAATCTGAGGATTAACAGTGCCCTGCTATAATTAAGGCTGAAAAGCAGTAACTGTCTCTGAACCAGTTGCTCCTTTCCAAATTAAGTAACTCACCTAGTTTTCAGTTTAAGCAAAACATACCCAGCAGGACTGCTCTATTCCATGGACCTTTCCCTATTAAAGTCTTGTTTTTAGAAGGATGGGATGGTTTGCTAGTGGAAAAATTATTCCTAGGATGTAATGGATTTGTTCATGACGTGTCTATAACCCAGCACTGATTTTTATGAATCATTATTAGTATCTACTTCTGGAGTGCCCCGTTGTAAGCACAGTGCTTCCCCAAACACCCAAGAGGATGTGATTAGTGCCCAGAAAGCACACGGTGCCATGGGTGGGGATAACGAAGAGGACAGCGGGGAAAGACAAAGGCACGGAGGTGGATATTGCAGCTATAGCTCTGGACAAGCACTCAGGGGACTTGGCAGCAACTCCCAGTGCAACTTGGGCAGTTCACTTTAATCAGTCTGTGCCTCAGCTCTCATTTGTCAAGCAGGGATCCAGCACTTCCCCAGCTCACAGGTGTGCAGCAAAGATAAACCCATAAACACACAGCAATGGTCTGGTAGAAAGTGAGACAGCCAGGTCAGCAGCATCATTCAGCTAGCAGGACCAATGCCTGCAGCTTCCCAACAGCTCTCTGCAGCATCCATGTACTGAAGAAAACTCATTGCTTTTTAACGACGATGTTGCTAGAGCAGCACATGTTAACTCTGGCAGATTGCAGCTTGCTTTGCACAGATGTGCAATAAAGGAGAAGGGAGCACAAGAAGCCTTCCTCTCTTCTTTCCCATGACGCTTTGTGTATGTGTGAACAATGGCGAGCCACATTTGGCCTAGCAAACGCCAATAGTACCACAGCCTCCTCAGAGGTGTGAGGAGGAACAGGGTGAGGAAGACCTCCCTCTTGGCACTGGTTGGTGGATGCTAGTTAGCGCAGGGGAAGTGAGTGTGCATCCTTATACAGTATTTGTCCCCAGGAACAGTGGCTGAACAATAGAATTGCCCCCAGAGTTCACACTGTAGGACAGCTCTTCCCTGTTGTCCCACTACCTAGTCCCCCACGTGAAGAGACATAAAACCACAGCGTCGTTCAGGATGAGTGTCCCCACGAGCACAGGGGTTCCTCCTTACAGGAGCTTCTACAATTTCTGGCATGACTCTATTGACCCAATGGGCAGATGCCAGTCCAGAGTTTGGCCATATGGTGTACTGTGTTTTGTATTTGAATCAGCAGGTCCTGACGATCTCCACCCCAGAGTGCTGAGGGAACTAGTGGAGGTTATTGTAGGACCTCTGGCATGGCTTTACGAGCACTCGTGGTGCTCAGGCGATGTGCCAGATGACTGGAAAAGGGCCAATGTGGTCCCCATCTTCAAAAAAGGGAGGACAAGGACCCAGGTAACTATAGGCCCATGAGTCTTACCTCGGTCCTGGGGAAGATTTTGAGAGAATTATTCTGGCGCATGTCAGTGAGGGGCCAGCAGGGGACACTATGCTTAGGGGCAACCAACATGGGTTTATTAGAGGCAGGTCCTGTCAGACCAACCTGGT
>NW_017728992.1:200249914-200254343 GCF_001723915.1 Gavialis gangeticus
GCAGCTGGAGTACTGCGTCCAGTTCTGGGCGCCGCACTTCAGGAGGGATGTGGACAACATGGAGAGGGTCCAGAGGAGGCCACTCGCATGATCAGGGGGCAGCAGGGCAGGCCCTACAAGGAGAGGCGACGGGACCTGAACCAGTTCAGCCTCCACAAGAGAAGGCTGAGGGGGGATCTAGTGGCCTGTTACAAACTAGTCAGAAGGCACCAGCAGGCATTGGGGGAGTCCCTGTTTCCCCAAGCACTACCAAGAGTGACTAGAAATAACTGTCACAAGCTGCCAGATTTAGGCTAGATATCAGGAGGCGCGACTTCGTGGTCAGGGCGGCTAAGATCTGGAACCAACTTCTAAGAGAAGTGGTGCTGGCTCCTACCTTGGGGGTCTTTAAAAGAAGGCTGGATGAACACCTGGCCAGGGTCATTTGACCCCAGTGCTTTTTCTGCCACGGCAGGGGGTCAGACTTGATGATCTGCTCAGGTCCCTTCTGACCCTACCAACTATGAAAATATTGTGCCTCATCCTTGCCAGTAGCTCGCTGATGGTGCTGGAGTTATATTTGATTCTACTTCAATCTTAAACTGAATAATACCACCGTAGCCGCTTGCATTCACAAAGCTTCTAGTTTAGTTTTAACGGGAGAAAAATATTTGTTGCTTTTATATGTGATGCTGCACCTTTCCATCTGCACCCCCTTTTCAAAATTCAGATCCATCCATGGGACGGAGCAGGGTAGATGCCTGGGAGGAATTAACTGTCTATTAACACATCTGCTCCCACTACACAATGCGTGTGCCTGTGTGTATTGGCTGCCTTTTTGGCAACCAAATCCATCTCTGGACCTGCAAACAGCTGTTAGTACATGCCACAGTTTTTATAAGCAGAGAAGCAAGCAGAAGATCAGGTTCAGCAATATATATGATCCACACACCAACCCCAGTGGAAATCATCAGACATCATCACCACTGGGATGACCTCAGGATATCATCACAACCAGCATTAGAATAACCTGAGGCTCCAGCCCTCTCTCCCACAGATTGAAACCTTCTTTAAGTAGATGTATTTCCATGTGATGGGGTTCCTTCCTGTCTACAACTCCTCATCGCTTTATAACTATTTTCCCCCAAAATATCATGTGCTGCCGCACTCCACAGATTCACTACAGGCTGAATGAAAAATGCTTCCTAGTATTCATTTTAAATCTACTACCTTTATGGCTATGACACTACATGGAACTGCACTGAAAAAAAGAAACACTGACGAGCGTCAAGTTCCCTCTCTCTTTCCCATTTGCTTTATTAAATCTGTCTATCCTACCTTCCCTTTTTCAAACCAATTATCCTTAGTCATTTTTATTTCCCCCTGAACGGAAGAACGACATCCTGCTGATCACTGCCATTGCTGTTCTCTGGACATTTCCATTTGGGCTGCTGTATCCCCCTTCCAACAAAATGGGGAGTCAAAACCAAACTCAGTATGTGAGTGAGGATACACAGTCAAGTCTCCTGTTATCCATAGCCTCCTCCTCCACAACCCCTTTCTTAATTCAGCTGAATGCCATATTCACTTCTCCAACCCCACACTGTACACTGAGCAAGTATCTTCTTTGAGCCCTCAGCAATGATGGCTATGGGCCTTTTTTATGGAGAAGACAGAACTAATTTAGGACCCATCAGTGTGTCCAAGGCATTTAAGCTGTTCCATTCAAGATGCATTACCTTATCCTTGGCTCCATTGAAATTCAACTGCCATCAAGTTGGCAATTTCTGAGGCTTCTACAGTCTTTATGGAGTTCCTTTTATTCAGTTGGTCTTCCCTAGCCTAATCCTGGGGGGAGCTTTTTTTTTCCTTACGCCTTAACAACTCTTTAATATAAACCCGGGCTTTCCTTTTTCCAGCATGTTACCAATTTTTTAATGGCTCTTTACTTTCTCAGAAACATCTTGCACATCTAAATAAATTGCATTCTCCAGTTCTCCTTTTACTTGCTTAGTTGTTTTCAAAAATATCTAAGAGGGTTGGGGGGGTTTCATTTTAAAGAGAGACAACTTTATTCCTGCTCTTAGTATTTGTATTCTGAAAAGTTCCAGCTGAGATCAAGGTCCCTTTGTGCTATGCACTGGACGTGCTTCAGGAAAAGTCCCTTTCCCAGGGTGTTTATAATCTTACTTAGCAAAGGGAGATGAGAACTACCTAGACCTTAAATGCTGGAGGTTGCAAGTGAGACAGAAACGATAGAAAAAAACCCTGGCCATATCCTGTTTGCTCTCCCTTTTAGCATCCATCCCCTGCCACTGTATGAGACATGATGCTGGGTGAATTGGACGCATGATCTAACCAGTAAATGGCAGTTCCTATGGTCTACAAAGGACCCAATGTGATAGAGGGGGAACTGAGTCATGGAAGGGTTTCTCCTCCAAGCTGTGTGGGTTTTGTCACTTTTAATTTATATTCACCAAGGTGCTTTATTACTGCATCTTTAATTCATTCCTCAATTATTATTCCTGCTACTGAAATAAGACCAAGAGGTTTATAATTCTTTGGAACACCCTTAGCTCCTATTAAATAGATGGATATGCTGGCCACACTCCAGTCCTCCCTGGTCAAATTATGCATTATAAACAGCATTTATTATAAATTCAACCCAGTTTTGGTAAGCAAAATAATTGGAAACCAATCCAGATGTTTTTTAAGCATACTGGTTGCGTATAAGCATTCACCCAATAGCTTTGGCCAAAAATTATTCAGACACCAAGTTATTTGCAAACTAATTTTATTATTCTTCACTATTCATATTGTGTGGTTGAACACCCAAGGCACATGGTGCTTTGTATCTGCTCCCTAATAGGATGAAGCAATTTAAACTGAAAGATAATGAATAAAACAAGTAGCACTTGTGCTATGAATTTTCAAATGAACGCCCTGAACCTTTAGGATTGGAAAATGCTTTCAGTGATGCTCTGCTTTGACCTCAAAGGAAAAAGAGTAATTATGCCTCAGAAGCCCCCTGGGTCTGGAACACCAGCTGTTCCTTGCAGGGGTAGTTCAAGCAGTACCTGGAGACAGAGATTAAACTTCAGCCAAGAATGGGAAATCCACCATCTAAATCCTTCCAATTGAGCTTGAACACTGCCTTGAGAAAAGATGGATACACAGAAATAAGGTAATTGCTCTCTTTATCCCCCACGATTGCCTCCTTGCCTCGTTTTCACCTTGACGGTCTAGTATTCAGAGTCATCTTGGCTAGCTTGTAACCAGGGAGAAGAGCATGAATCTGTTGTTTATTAACCCAGAGAGGAAACGAAGCTGAAATGATACAGCAGCCAGTGGGGAGGCCAAAGCTTTATCAAAGGCCTGATCTACTCTGCTTGAATGAGTCTAGTACGGGAGGGGTTCCCAGATCCTACCCCTGGCAGCCTGGAGGTTATGTTACATCACAGTGGCCAGGATTTAGGTAAGTGCCTCCGGCATGCCATTATTTCACATTCAGTGTTATACATAAATTCACCAGTAAATTGGGAAACAGTTTACTGCTCTCTATTTACTGCTGTAGTCAATTTTATGTCCACTATAAAGGGGAAGGAGGGGAAAAAAGGGTCAGGAGCTCATCTAAATGTAGATAATGTTCCTGGCTTGCACAGATTGCTTGAGTGTCTATGGCAAGCACAAGGGATTGCAGAGGGGGGAGACAGAGAAAAAGATGTTTGCCCTTGGCTGTCTGCTGCTCCCTGTCCCATTCAATCCACATACCGGCTGGGCCATGATTTATTAACACATCTATGAACCAATCAAAATTTCCCCCTGACTTCCAGCAGTAAAACCTCTGAGATCCCCAGAAATGTAGTTGACTGAAACGTCTGTAACCCACACTTTTAGGCAGCCTCGCTAGCAGATATTACATACAAATATTTTGCTGGGAGGTGCTTTTATCTAGCTCATTTGCAGCTAATGAGCCAATGGGGCTAAGGACAGAAGTTACACATAAACCAGTTTAAGTGATCAGAAACCGGTTTAAACTTGTAGCAGAACAGAAGTTCAGTGCACTTAAACTGCTTTCAAAATGGCCAAAACTGGTTTATGATAAACCTGGATGGATATAATATCAGATTTAACTGATTCAGGTCAAATCAGTTTATGGAACTTCTGTCCCAGATACCCTCCCAGTTCAAGTTAACTCACAGTTCCCAGCATCCCAGGCTGCTTTGCCGCCTGGACTCTGCTGTCTACTCCAGTAGAGCAGGGTCTGACCCTCTGCTCCCCAGCTGGAGCACTACCACTTCTCCGACTGACTAAAGAGCAGCTGCAAGGGAAAGACTCACCCCCCTAGCCCAGCACCAGACCCCCAATCAGGTGGTGCTGGTGAAACAGTGGGGGAGAGAAGCCTGCAGCATGAGAACTGAGTTCTGAAAAAAGTTGTTTTTTTTTTAAA